>NC_053497.1:27502450-27634950 GCF_905171775.1 Rana temporaria | reverse complement strand
CTGTCTGTTACAGCGTGATGAATGTGCCATCTCCATTACGAATGCTACTTTTACCAGAACGAGCGCTCCCGCCTCATAACTTTCTTCTTAGCATGCGTGCTTTTTTCACGTCGTTAAAGCCCACACACAACCATTTTTTACGACGTTAAAAACGACGCGAACATTTAGAGCATGTTCTAAATTTTTAATGCCCATTTTTTTACGTCGTGAAAAATGCTCTGGAGCCCACACACGATCGTTTTTAACCACTAGCCGACCAGCCACCGCAGTTTTACGGCGGCAGGTCGGCTCGGCTGCACGAAATCACGTAATACAACGTGATTTCGCATTTTAGCCACTAGGGGCGCACACGTGCCCCCTGCTCGCCCCTGGTGCCGACGCACGTGATCAACGCCTGGGCACCCGCGATCGCTCGTTACAGAGCGAGAACCTTTCAGAGGGGGAAATGACTGATCGCATGTTCATACAATGTATGAACAGCAATCTGTCATTTCCCCTAGTCAGTCCGACTCCCCCTTCAGTTAGAACACAATGAGGGAACATAATAACCCCTTCCTCGCCTCCTAGTGTTAACCCCTTCCCTGCCAGTGACATTTTTATAGTAATCCAATGCATTTTTATAGCACTGATCGCTATAAAAATGCCAATGGTCCCAAAAATGTGTCAAAAGTGTCCGAAGTGTCCGCCATAAGGTCGCAGTACCGATAAAAATCGCTGATCGCCGCCATTACTAGTAAAAAGAAAAAATATTAATGAAAATACCATAAAACTACCCTCTATTTTTTAGATGCTATAACCTTTGCGCAAACCAATCAATAAACGCTTATTGAGATTTTTTTTTTTTTTTTACGAAAAATCTGTAGAAGAATACGTATCGGCCTAAACTGAGGAAAAAAAACTTTTTTTAATATATTTTTGGGGGATATTTATTACAGTAAAAAATAGTCTTTTTTTTTCAAAATTGTCGCTCTATTTTTGTTTATAGCGCAAAAAATAAAACCGCAGAGGTGATCAAATACCACCAAAAGAAAGCTCTATTTGTGGGGAACAAAATGTCAATTTTGTTTGGGAGCCACGTCGCACAACCGCGCAATTGTCTGTTAAAGCGACGCAGTGCCGAATCGCAAAAAGTGGCCTGGTCATTGACCAGCAAAAGCTTGGGAATGACTGCCTCCATGTATCTGTCCATAAGTGGAATATACAGCGCCATATATTTTCATAATAGTTCAAAGAAGAAATCTTTGTCAGATAAAGGGTTAACATCGGCACAAAAAAAAAATCATATTAATTTGATGAGTGTTACAAACCGGCCTTTTCATATTACATCAAGCTGTATTTGAATATTAATGAGCCTTTAAAAGGAAAACAGCAGGGTACTTGTTGTAGACCTATGTTCAAAATTTAGTGAAACAAAGCAGAGCAAATTATCGTAAGAACAATTCTGCATACAAAAGCCTAATAGAGACTGCTAAGCCTGCTGTTTTCATTGAGGTACCAAAAGGCCCAGTTATCGTGAAATCTCATTTCTGTTTTCTGGGTTTCTGTTAAAAGCTTTTATCAATTTTCACAAACATCTTTGATATGTAAAAGTTGTGGGTCTTTACACATTTGTGCAGTACTTTAACACACAATTCAATGTATACATTTTTGTGCATTAAAGCACGTTCTGTTAAAGCATATTTCCACTTTTGCACTCAAATTTGAGAGAACTCCGGGCCAGATTCACAGAAAAAGTACGCCGGAGTATCTGCTGATACGTACTTTCAAATTTGCCGCGTCGTATCTTAATTTGTAATTCACAAACAAGATACGACAGCATTTGGCTAAGATCCGACAGGCTTACGGCTTCGTACGCCTTCGGATCTTAGGCTGCAATTCTAGGCCAGCCGCTAGGTGGCGATTCCATTGTGGTCGGTGTAGAATATGCAAATGACTCGTTACACCGATTCACGAACATCCGCTTTGCCAGTCGCTGTAAATTTACGTTGTTTCCGTAGCGATACGCGTCGTAAAGTTAAGGCTGCCCCCTAGGTGGTCTAGCCAATGTTAAGTATGGGCGTGGTTCCCGCGTCAAAATTTTAAATTTCACGTTGTTTGCGTAAGTCGTCCGTGAATGGCGCTGGATGCAATTTACGTTAACGTCGAAACCAATGACGTCCTTGCGACGTCATTTAGCGCAATGCACGTCGGGAAATTTTAGGGACGGCGCATGCGCAGTACGTTCGGCGCGGGAACGCGCCTAATTTAAATGGTCCCCGCCCCATTTGAATTAGGCGGGCCTGCGCCGGACGGCTTTACGCTACGCCGCCGCAAGTTTACAGGCAAGTGCTTTGTGAATCAAGCACTTGCGCTGAAAACTTGCGGCGGAGTAACGTAAAGGACATGCGTTACGCCGCCGCGCACCTACGTGAATCTGGCCCTCCATCTGTATTTTCCCCATTCATACAGCATGTCTAAAAAATATATATATTCTTCCCTTTTTAGATGTTTCTCAGGAGGTGTCAAGGCTGACCACAGTTTTTTCTTTAACAATATTACGGTGAGCCTGTCCCAAGTCTGTCCTCATTAACAAACAATTCAAGAAGCCCAGCCTCTACACCTTTAGCCCTTTGTTAGGACAGACAGTGTTTCAAATCTATTTACAACTAATTATATAGATCGCCCAGCACAGCATACAGGGTTAATTATGGCAAACACTCAAATTACCTAGGATGTTTTCCTTGCTGGAGGGTCCGGAATAGAGCATCTAAAAATATAAGTGTAGCGCTAACACCGCAAGGGCCACTGTAATATACGGGTCTTCTGTCCCACACCAGTGATGGCTCACCCTCACCTGGATCCAAGTAACACCAAAACACGGTTTCAACTTTTAGCTGGGCTTTATTAGAACTAGCAATAAGCCCTGAAAAGAGATGTAGCGCTGATCTCCCAATGATTCACGCGCTATTGTAAATTTAGGGGGTGTCTGAGCCAATAGTTGGGCTCAGACTTTACTAATTTCATAAAATTTGGTTGTGGTTGATAGAAGTTTTTCCCTATTGCCTGTATGTGTCGTTACCACCTCAGGCCCATGTTGGAATACAGGCGAACCATGGTGTTTTGGGTAACCCTTCTCGGCAGCAGCCCAGTGAGAGTGGTGCCCCGCTGTGCATACTGGTGTAGCGCCCCCTTACTTTCAGCATGGGCACTACGCTAAAGTTAGTGGGGAATGGGAGAGTTATTTTGCTCCCATTCACAATTTGCTAAATTATGGGCTGCTGTCGTTCCTGAACTGTCCTGTAGGTCAGTCTGCGCTCCAGGGATGTTGTTTCCACCCCTGGGCGACAGGTGGCGCTTAAGGGGTTCTGGCAGAGCCACTTTTCCCCAGCAGCCAATTGGAGGAGTTTTCCCTTGTGGGGCATGCTGGGGAGGGGTATACCTGTGGCAGACGCCATGATTTTTTGGGCTTCTTCCTGTGGGTTCCAGGTGCGGCATCCACCTTTAGGGTGCGCGCATCCAACGGACCCCGGCGATGGCCTTCCAGGCCTGGGTTGCATGCTACGCGGAGCTTCATGTTGCAGAGAGGGGCCCCAGTGACTTACTGGGTCCCCCGCTTTACTGAGAAGATCCCAGGCTGGGTGCCGCTCGATTGGGGGGTCGGCTTGAGGAGAACCCGGAGGCAGGTTGTCCAACAGGGCTTGAACGAACCATCGGGGATCTGGTGACCGGGACATTGACAGGTACATTTCAACTGTCACCCGGAGACCCTAACTAAATCTACTGGGAGGATCAGCTCGATTCATTTAGCTCATCTTCTTACTAGGCCTGTGGCAGAGGCCCTAGAGCCAGGCCTGTGGCAGAGGCCTGTTCCTCCCAGCAACACAAAGTGACACTTCGGCTGCCAGGCTTGTGGCAGAAGTCTGTCCGGGGACACTTCACCCACTCTGGCTAGAGTGGCGACGAACTGTGACTACAATTGTTGTGCTACTGAGAGCAGGATTGCTCTTTTTCTACATCCAGGCCTGAAATTCTCTATTGCTTCATCAACCTTTTCCTTCCTACTGCAATGTTGATGTTGGCTATGTTGGGCCTGAAATAAAGCATTTGAAAAACCTCCTTCATGTACTGGACATTCGCTCACTGCTTTATTCACCGACTACACCCCTAGACAACACTGAGGTTAAATAACCGATCGTGTCAGAACGCAGTGACGTAAAACACTACGACGTGCTGAGAAAAATGATGTTCAATGCTTCCGAGCATGTGTCGACTTGATTCTGAGCATGCATGGATTTTTGGCCGATGGATTTCCCCACAGGCGATCGTTTTTTTCTATCAGTTTTTTAACCATAAGAAAAATTTAAAACAGGTTCTATTTTTTTTCACCGATGGGAAAATAACTGATGGGGCCCACACACGATTGGTTGGTCCGATGAAAACAGTCCGTTTTCATCAGACGAACCGATCCTGTGTACAGGGCATTAGTCTCTCTAGGGGAACTGTAATCTGAAGTTTAGCAGAAGTATTTTTTTTGAGGATTGTAAAACAGAGAAGGGTGTCCTCTAATTGAACCTTATGCCGCATACAGACGATCGGACATTCCGACAACAAAACCGTGGATTTTTTTTCCTGACGGATGTTGACTCAAACTTGTCTTGCATACACACGGTCGCACAAATATCGGAAATTCCGAACGCCAAGAACGCGGTCACATACAATAAGTACGATGGCACTATTAAAGGGAAGTTCAATGCCAGTTGTGTTAGTATTAGTTTGGTGAGAGACGATTCGCGTTTTTCAGCCTCGTGCTTTTCAGTCCGTCACAGCGTGACGAATGTGCTATCTCCATTATGAACACTAGTTTTACCAGACCGAGCGCTTCCATCTCGTACTTGATTCAGAGCATGCGTGAAATTATGTGCGTCGGAATTGTCCACACACGATCAGAATTTATGAGAACGTATTTTGTTGTCGGAAAATTTGAGAACCAGCTCTCAAATTTTTGAGAAAATGTCAGATGGAGCCTACACACGGTCGGAATTTCCGACAACAAGCTCCCATCGAATATTTGTTGTCATCAATTCCGAGCGTGTGTGTACGCGGCATTATAGTATGCGGCATTATAGTATACCCTGTACCCTCTCCCATTACCTTACAGTAACTTGTCAGAAAGTGTAATTTCAGGATTAAATAACATTTTCAAGCAAATTACTGCAGAAAACCAGGTAATTCCAAGGGGTTCACACATTTATTTATTACAGGTACTTACTGTATATAGGGCCGTAAATTTTACGCAGCGCTTTACATATATTGTACCGTATTTTCCGGCGTATAAGACGACTGGGCGTATAAGACGACCCCCTGATTTTCCAGGAAAAAATTTGGTTTTGGGATATACTCACTGTATAAGACTACCCCCTTCTTACTAGTCTTTCTGGAAGATGAGGGGGAGCCAGAACCGCTGACAGAAACAGGCTTTTTCAAATCTCACTGCACTGTGCCATTACATTACATTCCTCACTGTGCCATTACATTACATGCCCCCACTGTGCCATCACTTGCCCCTCACTGTACCATCACTTGCCCCTCACTGTGCCATCACTTGCCCCCTCACGGTGCCATCACTTGCCCCTCACTGTGCCATCACTTGCCCCTCACTGTGCCATCACTTGCTACTCTCTGTGCCATCACTTGCCCCTCACTGTGCCATCACTTGCCCCTCTCTGTGTCATCACTTGCCCCTCTCTGTGTCATCACTTGCCCCTCTCTGTGCCATCACTTGCTCCTCTCTGTGCCATCACTTGCCCTCACTGTGCCTGAACTTGTTGCCCCCCAGTGCAATCAACGCAAACACTCACTTTTTTTGCCGGCGGTGACAGTCTCCGTACTGCGAGCGCGAGCGTCAATGATTTGAAAGCCGCGCCTTCTCTTCAGAGTGTTCTGTGATAGGCGGAACACAAATTTTCCCAGCAGCGCCTCTGTTCTGTGTTCCGCCTATCACAGACGTCTTCTCATCTCGTCCGAGGATGAGAAGGCATCTGTGATAGGAGGAACACAGAACTGAGGCGCTGCTGGGAAGATTTGTGTTCCTCCTATCACAGAACACTCTGAGGAGAAGGAGCGTCTTTTAAATCATTGACTCTCGCGCTCGCAGCACGGAGACTGTCACCGCCGGCAAAAAAAGTGAGCACGGAGACCGTACCCGGCGTATAAAACGACCCCCGACTTTGGATGCATGTTTTTGCATCCAGAAAGTCGTCTTATATGCCGGAAAATACGGTACACTCACATCAGTCGCTGCCCTCAAGGCGCTTACAATTTAAGGTCCCTAACTCACATGCATACACATTTAGACAGGAGGCAATTAGCCGACCAGCACGTGTTTGGAGTGTTTGAGGAAACCGGAGAACCCAGAGGAAAACCATGAGGGCACAGGGAGAACATGCAAACTCCAGGCAGGTAGTGTCGTGGCTGAGAATCGAACCGGCGACCCTAGTGTTGCTAGGCGGAAGTGCTAACCTTAGTCACTGTGCTGCCCCACATATTTTTTCTCACATGTACAGTAAATATATATAACTTTACATACACAAGTAGCACTTCATTTATGCATTTTACCACTCATTTCTAAAACCAATTGCAGCTCTACAATATTTGCCATTTTTACAGTTAATAATAATAATAAAACCTTGTCTGAAAAGTTTTGGAATCCACTTGATGACTTGATGTCAGATGTAAGTACGGGGCCTGGAGTTGTGTGTGTGACAGCAGAAGCTGCACATAATGACATGTAATCCCACACTTGGGCAGCATCTGTATCCCGATCTCCAGCAGACACTGTGAGATTTTATTTCACGCTGTAGTATCTGCGCAGCTCAGCATGTCACCTCCGATATCCGTTCTCTGTCAG
Source organism: Rana temporaria (assembly GCF_905171775.1). Taxonomy (NCBI): domain Eukaryota; kingdom Metazoa; phylum Chordata; class Amphibia; order Anura; family Ranidae; genus Rana; species Rana temporaria. The sequence continues at coordinate 27,628,064 of NC_053497.1, read as the reverse complement.
TCCTCGTTCACTCTCTGGCATTTAGTCACATTCTTATTCTTCACATCCAAAGTCCCAGCACTCGCAGTGACGGACAATCACTTCTTACAAATCCTCAAACTTCAGCAGGAAGCCCAAACCCAACTCAACCAGAAGACATTTGTACGATTAGTGTTTTCCCCCCTGCACATTAGAAGGATGCAGCACATCCATATTTTATGATTTGGCGCAATAACTTATCTTGAGATTTACTATATATTTTAGAGAGAGGAATCATAATTTTTTTTTCTACACTTCCATAGGGCAATTATTGATTGACTTATTTGAAAGAATTGTTTAGAACGCATTACAGTGTTACTTTTTAGTGAATGAACATAGATGGATTAGATTTTAGTTTGTAAGTTCAGAAGTTCTGCATCTAAAAACAGAAGAAAAAAATGTGGGAAAGTTTTGCAGTATCTTTGTTTTCTCATCTTTTCAAAAAATACTGAGGCCTCGGACACACGATAGGATTGCCAGAGGAAAACGGTTTGAAAGACCGTTGTCTTAGGTTAACCGACGAAGCTGACTGATGGTCTGATGTGCCTACACACCATCGGTTAATGAACCGATCGTGTCAGAACGCGGTGACGTAAAACGCAACGACGTGCTGAGAAAAACGAAGTTCAATGCTTCCAGTCATGCGTGGATTTGATTCTGAGCATGCGCGGGTTTTTAACCAATGCTTTTGCATACTAACGATCGTTTTTGACCTATCGGTTAGGCGTCCATCAGTTAAATTTTAAAGCAAGTTCATATTTTTTTGACCGAAGGATAACTAACCTATGGGGGCCACACACGATCGGTTTTGACCGATGAAAACTGTCCTTCAGACCGTTGTCCTCTGGCAATCCTATCGTGTGTGTACGAGGCCTAAGATGTAATACTAATATACTACAAAACTTTCCCAATTTTTTTTCCCTCTGTCTTTAGTTGCAGAACTTCTGAATTTACAGATAGTTTTCTCATCTTTTTTAAAAAAAAAACACTAAGCTGTAATACTATCTGGGAACAGAGGGATAAATATTCATTGGATATATTTTAAGGCTTCATTCAGACGAGGCGGATCTGTCGCTACGGAGTCCGCCAGCTCAGCGGGAGATCTCTCTGCTGATCTTCGCTGAGCAGGCGGATGACAGGTCCCTCTCTGCTCACGGAGCGGGGAGGGGCTTGTCCAGCGCCGCTGTCTCCCATGGAGAGATCGGATGAAAACGGACAGCATTTTCATCAGATCTCACCCAATCCGATCCGCCATGGACGGATGGCGATGTATCGCCATCCGTCTGGTTTGGACCGATGAAACTGGACTTCAGGCCGTTGTCGGTTTGGACCGACCATGTGTACGCGGCCATAGACTATTGGTCCCCTGAGATCACACTAACGCTACAGACATCTGCTAAGTACATGCTCTTATCCAATACTTTATAATAAATACGCCTTGTGTCAGACTGCATTTTCTGCTTTGTGTTTTTACCTTCAAAAACTGTAAGGTGCTAAATATTCACTTCAGGAGCCCTTACCTCCTTTCAGGACACAAATGATTCAGATGATTCTCCCCTCCGTTCCAGCAAATGAAATGAGCCAGATGTAGATTTGAGCGCTATTATTCTGTGCCTTTTCATTAAGGGATGTGCTGGGCTGTCATCAATAGAATCTTAATTGAAAGTGTGATTGCTGAAAAAGGCTTAGAAAGATGGGAATTATTAAACCTCAGTCTTGACACTACATTAAACAATTAATTGAAGGAAACTCAACCCCTGCTCTCTCTCACGTGAAACGACTTCTTTGTATTGAGCTAGGAATTAAAATGTGAAGTTCTAAAGGGAAGGCAAGTGGCTCCTGTAATTGCTGCTATTCTAGAACACCGTTCACGATCACTAAATGGAAAATATAAAATATATAGTTTTTCTTTTCTTCGTGTAAAGATGTATTCATGCAAATGTGCTGTTTTAAAAAAGGCTAATAAGCTTACAAACCAATAATTGTTCCAGAGTGCCTACCCTGCTGTGATTTTTCCGTAAAATTCTAAATAGAGTGCAGTCAGTGGAAAGCCACAGAATAGTAGCAAGGTTCTGCTGAGCAGGTAACGTTACAACACATGTTAAGGTGTGGTAGGAGTGTTCATTTAGCAAATGCGTAGGGGTGCCATTAAAAATTAATGGCAACCGCAGTGCATTTTCGTGCATGCCAAGCTGCACGGTGCTCAGTACCATGTGGTTTGGTGCAACACGATATAAAAAAAAGGGTCGGGGGCTTCTCTCCCCATGTTTCTCTCGGGTAGCCCGGCCCATGTAGCCCACAGCCTGCACAGATGTGAACCGAGGCTAAGTAAATATTGGTGTCACTGATTTTCCAGAGAGACAGTGAGAGCCCATTCACACAGGGGCAACACGACTTCTAGCACGACTTTGGGAGGCAACTTGGACACGACTTGATTATGAATCATCAGGCAACTTACAAGGCAACTTCAAGTTGCCTCCAGGACAGTACAAGGCTACTTCAAGTCGCCTCCAGGACAGGAGGCTTTCCAGTGGCCAATCAAACAACAATCAGCTCTGTGGGAGGGAGGGGTAGAGAGGGGTTTGCTTGAGAAATGTATGTTATCTTCCTGTATTGTTGCTTCAGTTAAGACAGTGATCAGACTTCTGAGGCGACTTCCATTGAAAGCAATAGGTACAAGTTGCCTACAAGTTGCCTAGAAGTCGGATTGAAGTAGTACAGGAACCTTTTCTGAAGTCGGAGCGACTCCCATTCATTTCTATTAATTTTTTCGACCGTGCGACTTGGGGCGACTTGATGTCGGATCCCAGGTCGCCTCAGTGTGAACCGGCTCTGAGGAGAGAGACTTGGTATTCAAAATTCCACGCAAAAGAGCAACAAATAGATCAGACTGTTTTTCAAGGCTACATGAAAACCCATGGAGGCAAACAGTGCACATTAGGAGTCCAGGATTTGGTGAACCTCAAATTGTTGAGATGCATTGGCTAAGTTATAGCTAGAGATAGATTCTCTTATTCTTTGTTTATCCTCTATTCAAAACCAGAGGGTTGAGCAGCGAAACATGGAAAACAATTTGTAGCAGACTGGATTGATTTCAAGGTGGCACTGAAATGTTGGTAACAGATGAGGTGAAAGTGCTTTTTGCAGACGAGACCTCCATTGGGGAAACTCTTGAAAATTAATGCATACTTGTATAACCAGGATGACCAGGTCATTGAGTGTAGTAAGCATTTTGAGACCAGCCAATTCATTTTCAATTCTCTCAGATGTAACAAAATGGCTGAGCAGAAAGAGGTCAAAGTAGAGCCAAAGAGGGGCGCAATAGAGACAAAAAGCTCACAGGAGGGGCAGAAGTACTTGAAATCACTAACAGCTTTGAAGCCACAGAGCAACATGCTAAGGAGGCAGGCAAAGAGGGTGCACAAGGTATCTGGAAAATACTCTGACTCAGGAAGCACAAAGGTGGCTGCAGGAATGGAATGTAGGTAAGACACTGGCAACACCTAGGCTTTTTCGTGATTGACCACATGCTGGCACTCTGGGTAAAACCCAGAAGCATTGGCAGCAAATGGAGACTGGGAGATGTAGTATACAGTGCATTTAAGTAGATCTAAACCCTAAGGCTGGGTTCACACTAGTGAGAATTGGATGCAGATTTACCACATCAAATTCGCATGACAGTAAATTATGACCAGCTCTCTGTAACTAAATGACCCGTGACAAACAGAGACTTTGGAAGGATGAGGGGTACTCCTGTGCCAGCGTCATTAATAACTCTTGTGTCTAGGGTCACCATCTGTCCCTTTTGGGCATAGGGTGACTGAGAAATATTAATTAGAAATTACTTGAGATATTGCAAAGTGTTGGTTTATTCTGACCCTACCGGTCAATAGAATGACTCTTTCAATGCTTAGCCCAGGCTATTGAGTTGTTAAATGAGGCTGGCTCCTGAAAGACCTTTCATTGTGTGATAACACTGTTTAAAGCCTATTTATGATCAGGTGTGAATACCTTTCTGTCGGAGACAGACCGTCTGTCTAAAGATGTGGATTGAGGGGAACTCATTGTGTGATGGTGTTTTGTTTGAATTCTATTAATAAAGGAATGTGACTTCTCAGGTGTAGTGATTAGGTCATGTTATTTATAGACCGGTGCCGAAATGTCTGGAATGTTTAGTAATTAGCCCATCAGAAGGTGTATTGAAGCCCCCCCAGTGTGTTATGTGTGGGTGGAAAGTTTGATTGTTCCTGAAACATGCTTTGTAAACTGTATATAAACTTGAGAGCTAACCATTAAAAGTGTTCATACATTTTGAAGCAGAGAATAGAGCTGTCAGTCTCATTTTCTGGGGAATTGATATGGATCGTGTCTGCTGGTTTGTTGGATAAGCTGTCGTGGGTTGATGGAAGGTCGTAAACGGTGGTGGCCGTTACACTCTCTATGGAGCCAGTTCACATATCTCCGGGGTGGCTGTGGAGTGACTTGTCCTGTGTGTCTTTGGCTCAGTTTGAGGGCTGAATTCAGGCAACAATTCCCTGATTTGTCCCTGAAACGGGGAACAGGGACGCATCAGACACCTGCAGCTAGCAGTGGCGGTGTGAAACAAGCCTTAATGAGGCTACAGCAGTTTGCTAAAGCACTGTGTATCATAAACCACTGCCAATTTATTTTTAAATAAAATACTTATTTACACCTATTTCATCCTTTGACAGGGTGGCAACGCAGGGCCAGAGTATTGTCAACCTATACGTTTTTAGAACAAGGCCCCCTCGATCATCAGGTTTTTTTTTCTTTTTTTTAATGCAAGCTTCAGATTTCAAATTCTGCATTTGAAATTAAGATTAATGCTTACATGAGATTTAAAGTGATTGGGTTTACATACTCTTTTAATAGGCTGTCATGAAAATGTATTGTCAGTTTCCACAAGATTTCCAATCATTTTCAGCAGGTTATAAAAAAGTTGCTGTGTTTTTCATGCTATTTTTTTTTTTTTTTGTTTTACATTGGCACTGTAATTCTTAGCTAGGTCACTACTACATTTTTATTAGGCTTCCAGATTGGCACCAACAATTATCTATAAACTGCTATGATCTTCAAATAGGCTACCAAAAGATTGGCATGTATCATTCTCCTTGTCAAAAGTTTAGTATTTTGCTTAAGGTGACTGTAGCCATATTAGTGCACTTGAAACAAAAACTTGATCATTAAACTTGTATAGTTAGTGAGAAAAGGCATGGCGAGGGCTATGGACTTGGGGAGGGAGTCAAAGATGTGAGAGTGGTCAAAAAACTGTTGGATAATGATGTAACTGATGTCCACATTTAGTCCATTATCTTTTGTGTCAAATAGAATTATAATTTTTAGTTCAAAAGTTTTCTTCCTGAGTAGTTTTAAAGTTCCCTTTTAAGAACTAAAACATTCATGTCTTCTGTAAAGTGGTCTGGTTGTAATAAATGATGTCCCACAGAAGTGAAAAAATCATCTTCCACATGTTCTTTAACCACTTCAGCCCCGGACCATATTGCTGGTCAATGACCAGGCTCCTTTTTTGCGATTCGGCACTGCGTCGCTTTAACTGACAATTGCGCGGTCGTGCGACGTGGCTCCCAAACAAAATTGGTGTTCTTTTTTTCCCACAAATGGAGATTTCTTTTGGTGGTATTTGATCACCTCTGCGGTTTTTATTTTTTGCGCTATAAACAAAAATAGAGCAACAATTTTGAAAAAAAAAATAATATTTTTTACATTTTGCTGTAATATCCCCAAAAATATATAAAAAAAAATGTTATTGATTGGTTTGCGCAAAAGTTATAGCGTCTACAAAATAGGGGGTAGTTTTATGGCATTTTTATTAATATTTTTTTTTTTTACTAGTAATGACGGCGATCAGCGATTTTTATCGGTACTGCGACCTTATGGTGGACACTTCGGGCACTTTTGACACATTCTTGGGACCGTTGGCATTTTTATAGCGATCAGTGCTATAAAAATGCATTGATTACTATAAAATGCCACTGGCAGGGAAGGGGTTAACACTAGGGGGCGAGGAAGGGGTTAAGTATGTCCCCTGGGTGTGTTCTAACTGAAGGGGGGTGGGACTGACTAGGGGAAATGACTGATCGCTGTTCAGACGATCAGGCATTTCTCCCCCTGACAGAACCCGGAGCTGTGTGTTTGTAACGGCAGTGATCGCGCCCGCCGAGCACGTGCGTCGGGACCAGGGGGTGCGTGCACGTGCCCCTTTTGGCTGAATCGCAAGATGACGTATAGCTACGTGATCTCGCCCAGCCGAGCCGACCTGCCGCCGTATAACTGCAGCGGCTGGTCGGCTAGTGGTTAATAGTGTCTTGGTTGTAAATTCAGTGCTTTTTCACCAACTTAAGATCCTTGCTTGCATTTTTTGCATTGGATGAGGTACACAACATTACAGGAGATACAGCTGTAATATTGAAGGTTCCTTTTTTGTGTGTGATGCTTGAAACCCTAACAGCATTAGATCCTACAATCTCTTACCAAATTAAAAATGAAATGGAAATTCTACAAAGGCGAATGCAAAAACATCTCGTGAATAAAAACCAATAAAAACCAAATAAAAAAAAAACAAAAAAACCTCCAGAAACTATACCAAGTGTAAACTCTTTGGATACAACCCAAGCAACATAAAATCAACACAACATCTATACTTCCATCTATCAGTGACCTGGAAGCCAATTCAGAATCTTATGGTGTCCCATGTAAACATGCTTACCTTACATGAAATATGGATATTTGTGGATCTTAGAATCCTCAATTTGTCAGATCACAAACTTTCTGAAAAATAAATAACTTGGCAAAGGCCTTCCATTCTGGCCAACCACCAAATTGGATAATTTACAGTTATTTTAGATATGGAGAAATTATTCAGAAGGCTAATGCCGCGTACACACAATCGGTCAAACCGATGAGAACGGTCTGATGGACCGTTTTCATCGGACAAAACCGATCGTGTGTGGGCCCCATCGGTTATTTATCCATAGGTTAAAAAAAAAGGAATCTTGTTTTAAATTTAACCGATGAATACCTAACCGATAGAACAAAACCCGATCGTTTGTAGGCACGTCCATCGGTTAAAATGGACCAGGCATGCTCAGAATCAAGTTGACGCATGCTTGGAAAGCATTGAACTTCGTTTTTTTCAGCACGTTGTTGTGTTTTAAGTCACCGCGTTCTTACACAATCGTTCAATCAGTCAGCTTCATCGGTTAACCGATGAAAACGGTCCATCGGACCGTTCTTATCGGTTTGACCGATCGTGTGTACGCGGCATCAGACTCAAAGCACATTTTCACAGAAATGAAAGCAATCCTATTATAATAGAATGTGACAAAAATAAAGTACAGCAACTTCCCACCTCCATAAGGATGTAACGCCAAACTGGACACCTATATCGACAGCTTCAGACTGAGTTACTTACCTGATATCCACCCAGCAAAAAAAAAAAAAAAATGGTTTTACAATCTTTCAACACTGGAGCAAAAGGCTATACTTGATTTACGAAATAATCAGGCCATCAAAACAGCAGATAAAGGGGGAGCGGTCTTTTGTGATGGAGGCAAACAAATATGTACAAGAGGGCAACTGGCAAATGCTGCCTACTATAACAAACTGGATTATGATCTGACTCAAGATTTTACTTAACAATTAAAAGGTCTCATTAAAACACTACAAACCCACCTACTTTCAAAACTTATCAGTGCGCTATTGTATAATTCAGAATTTTGGAACTTCTACATGTTGCCCAAGATCCACAAGCAAGGAAATCCAGGCAGACCCATCATAACAGGTATGAACATACTTAATGAACTGATCTCAGGCCCTAATAGAAAAGTTGTTAAAACCATTAGTCACAAATACCTTCCTATACATATACAATCGATTTTCTGAACAGAATCAAGAATATACTGCAATTGCCATCAAATGAACTTCTAGTCACTATGGATGTAGACTCTCTCTACAGTAACATCCCTCACAAGGATGAGATTGCTCCATGGCACAGATTTTTTTTATCATTCATGCCAAACCACGAATACAGAGAAGAGAATGTTACATAGTTCATTGAATTCATTCTAACACACAACTACTTCACTTTCAATAATGTCATCTATTTACAGTTTATTGGTACTGCTATGGGGGTTAAAATGGCACCGCAATATGCTAACTTATTTATGACTTACCTGGAGGACAGATTCCTTAACAACATCCAACAAAAGCCATATACAGTAGATACTATTTCTGTATCAATGATATTTCCATCATATGGACAGAAAATCTAAAATCAATTTTATTCATTGATTAACACATTTCACCAATAATCAAACTAAAACGAATTTTCGGGAGTAGCTAAATAAATGTATTTTTCGGACGAAAACAAATTTCCCAAACAAAATATTTCAGTGTGCACATGTCTAAAGCAGATAGGTAGACGGTACGACCTAAAGTACCAAATTATGTTGCCGTTTTAAGTCATCGATACAGAATAAGCAATGGCTATAACTAGTGTATCCCAATGTTTAACAAACTGCATAGGATAGTCCACATAGACAAACATTTACAAGGATCTTAGTAAATGAATTACTAAATAGAGTCAATGACCAAGTGTCCAGTTGATAACGATCATAAAAAATATGGGGTCGATTCATGTAGGAGATACGACGGCGTATCTCCAGATACACCGTCGTATCTCTGAGTGTGCGGCGTCGTATCTATGCGCCTGATTCATAGAATCAGTTACGCATAGATTTGACTAAGATCCGACCGGCGTAAGTCTCTTACGCCGTCGTATCTTATTTGCAATTTTAGGCTGGCCTCTAGGTGGTGCTTCCGTATATTTACGCGTCGAATATGAAAATTAGGTAGATACGCCGATTCAGAAACATACGTTTGCCCGGCGCATTTTTTTACATAGTTTACGTTGGGCTTTTTCCGGCGTATAGTTACCCCTGCTATATGAGGCGTATTCTATGTTAAGTATGGACGTCGTTCCCGCGTCAAATTTTGAAAATTTTACGCCGTTTGTGTAAGTCGTCCGTGAATGTGGCTGTGCGTAATTTACGTTCACGTCAAAAGTATTGGCTTTTTGCGGGTTAATTTCGAGCATGGGCACTGGGATTCTTTCACGAACGGCGCATGCGCCGTTTGTAAAAAACGTCAAATATGTGGGGTCACACTACATTTAAATAAAACACGCCCACATCATCCACATTTGAATTAGGCGGGCTTACGCCGTACCACATACATTACGCCGCCGTAACATAGGGCGCAAGTTCTTTCTGAATACGGAACTTGCGCCCTAATTTATGGCGGCGTACCGTATCTGAGATCTGAGATACGTTACGCCCCGCAGAAAGATACTCCATTGTATCTGAATCTACCCACGGTTAAATAAATATGTAGCCTGTTTCAAGAATTATAACACATTATAGTGTTTGGCTGAGACCACATGAAAGCTAGAAATTAAGTAATGCATGACTTGAAATGGAAATGTAACAATATGCACCTAAAGGGGTTTTAAAAAGAAGGACCAAGTCTGTGTCGCTGTTTATAAACACAACCAAACAAAATAGAAATCTATAATGCTATCATAGCAAATGATGCCTGTAAAAAGGGGTCGAAATATATGGATGTTCATAAAACCGGCATTGATATTTTATCTTTTTTTCTGTTTGGGGGGATTTGCGTAACTTCAAATGTATTCAATTTGTAAAGGAAGATGAATGAAAGGTGCAGTTTGGCTGCTATTGGAATATTGTTTCCATCTTTCTAAAGAAAAGATTCAAGAAATTAATAAATTTACCTCTGTTGTGTTCTTTCTGAGATATAGCTCTCCAAAAACTATACCTGGAGTACAGTACTATCAGGTCAGTTCTTCATGTCCTTTAACTAATTCATAGACTTATATTACCATTACTAATTTCAATAAATAATAGTTATTTATTTATTTATTTATTAAAATTCTTAAAAGTACAAAAAAGTACAAAACGCAGTCAGTTACCCGTAGGCCTCGATGCGCCGAGAACAACAATACAGCGACAACCAAAAAAACACACACAGGCACACAGTTGGGTCAGACAGTAAAAAGCACAGGAACCTGGGGAACTAGTTGAACGGTACTGATGCGCTCAGACACAGTTTTTGGAGAGTGGTATCTTGGAATGGACAGCACAGAGGTACAGTGTTCAGCATAAATGAGTACACCCCTTTTGAAAAGCAATATTTAATCAATATCCCAATGAATACAAGAACAATTTTCAAAAGTTTGTCAAAACTGAGGCCCTGTACACACGATCGGATATCTGATGGAATCTAATCCGGTGGATTTTTTCGTCGGATATCCGATGAAGCTGACTTTCATCAGTCTTGCCTACACACCATCAGTCAAAAATCCGATCATGCCAAAACGCGGTGACGTACAACATTACGACGAGCCGAAAAAAATGAAGTTCAATGCTTCCAAGCATGCGTCGACTTGATTCTGAGCATGCGTGGATTTTTGTCCGAGTTCCATACAGACGATCGTTTTTTTCTATCGTTTTTTTATTCATAGGAAAAATGTAAAACATGTTCTATTTTTTTTACACCGATGGGAAAAAAAAACGATGGGGCCCACACATGATCTATTTGAACAATGAAAACAGTCCATCGGTCTGTTTTCAGCGGACAAGCCGATCGTGTGTACGCGGCTTTAGATTACAAAATATTCCAGTTTCTACAAAATATAGAATATAATTAGTCTAGTATAGCATTAGGAGCAACAGGAACAGGCAATATTGCCTATCCTGAATACTTACATGAGATAAAGTACATTGGTGTAAGGTGAGTATGGAGCCAGAGCCAAAACAGATTTGTTTGGTGTTTACAATATATATATATCTATCTTTTATGACATTCACAATATGCCGTTCAGATGACATGTCATATATATATATATATATATATATATATATATATATATATATATATATATTAGGGCTGCGGAAATTAACGATTAATTGGTCGATTAATCGTTAATTTCTTTGGTCGATTAAAATTATTTTGATCGATGACGATCCGCGGAGTGAGCTCCGCGGTCTCGCCCATAGGAAAGGCCGCGGCTTCGGCCTAGCTCCGGAGCCGCGGCGCGCTGACGTCATCATCACCTGCCCGCCTGCTTGTATCTTCTTCCCTTGCGCATGTGTGTCCATCGGCTACTCTGCAGATGGGTCTGCCTGCCTGATAGTCAGGTAAGAAAGGACAACCATCTGTGTGTGGTAACATTATGGGGCAGATGTATATATTCCTGGAGTATGGGGACAGATGTGTATATTAAAGCATGGGGGCAGATGCTGTAATGTACACATCTGCCCCCATGCTGTAATGTACACATCTGCCCCCATGCTGTAATGTACACATGGGGGCAGATGTGTATATTCTTGCAGTATGGGAGGCAGATGTGTATATTAAAGCATGGAGGCAGATGCTGTAATGTACACATCTGCCCCCATGCTGTAATGTACACATCTGCCTCCATGCTGTAATGTACACATCTGCCCCCATGCTGTAATGTACACATCTGCCCCCATGCTGTAATGTACACATCTGCCCCCATGCTGTAATGTACACATCTGCCCCCATGCTGTAATGTACACATCTGCCCCCATGCTGTAATGTACACATCTGCCCCCCATACTGCAAGAATATACACATCTGCCCCCATGCTGTAATGTACACATGGGGGCAGATGTGTATATTCTTGCAGTATGGGAGGCAGATGTGTATATTAAAGCATGGGGGCAGATGTGTATATTACAGCATGGAGGCAGATGCTGTAATGTACACATCTGCCCCCATGCTGTAATGTACACATCTGCCCCCATGCTGTAATGTACACATCTGCCCCCATACTGCAAGAATATACACATCTGCCCCCATGCTGTAATGTACACATGGGGCAGATGTGTATATTCTTGCAGTATGGGAGGCAGATGTGTATATTAAAGCATGGGGGCAGATGTGTATATTACAGCATGGAGGCAGATGCTGTAATGTACACATCTGCCCCCATGCTGTAATGTACACATCTGCCCCCATGCTGTAATGTACACATCTGCCCCCATACTGCAAGAATATACACATCTGCCCCCATGCTGTAATGTACACATGGGGGCAGATGTGTATATTCTTGCAGTATGGGAGGCAGATGTGTATATTAAAGCATGGGGGCAGATGTGTACATTACAGCATGGAGGCAGATGCTGTAATGTACACATCTGCCCCCATGCTGTAATGTACACATCTGCCCCCATGCTGTAATGTACACATCTGCCCCCATGCTGTAATGTACACATCTGCCCCCAAACTGCAAGAATATACACATCTGCCCCATGCTGTAATGTACACATCTGCCACACAACTACTTTTAGCTGATCTCCTTGCATTGCAACTCTGCATTAGCCACTGGTAAATGTGGTGGGGGCAGTATGGGGGGCAGATGTGTATATTCTTGCAGTATGGGGGCAGATGTGTATATTACAGCATGGGGTCAGATGTGTACATTACAGCATGGGGGCAGATGTGTATATTACAGCATGGGGGCAGATGCTGTAATATACACATCTGCCCCCATACTGCCCCCACCACATTTACCAGTGGCTAATGCAGAGTTGCAATGCAAGGAGATCAGCTAAAAGTAGTTGTATCTGTATGTGCGTTAATTAATCGAAATTAGTCGATTAATCGATTAAAAAAAAAAACGATTAATCGAACACAAAAATTTTAATCAGTCACAGCCCTAATATATATATATATATATATATATATATATATATAAATTTACAAAAAACACTTACTTATCAAGTTATTCTATGCCATGAAGCCAATATGTATGCAATCATGATCTTTTTGATGTTCATGCCTTGAATGCATGTATGTGTATTTAAATGACATTATTATTATTATATTGTTTTTTCATAATTGTTATGTATTTATACATTTATCTATGCCAATTAAATTATTTTACAAACTATACCTCCACTAGTCAATGTCCCCAACCTTCCTTTTCTTATGTAACAAATAATCGAAAGTTTCACAGACGCACATAACTGAGGGATGTGCAGAATACCAAGGCTCACAATTCCATCCAAACCGTTAAACCCAACTACAATGCCACCCCCACTCCAAATGATAAATATCCATTTTGGAATGGCTTTAGCAGCCCTTTATTAAAACAACAAATACAATTAGATTCAAAATTGATAAAAGTACAATCAATGCTCAATAGATCAACAAAAACACAATTGATCTACCATCTCTAAGGTCTATGAAGGCACAAAAAAACGCCTGTATCTGTCATCCAGTGGACAGTTAACCACCTATGTCTCCCAGATACAACCTAACAAACACCCCAATATACAAATGTAACCTTATGTTGGAAAGGGACACCCATACCTGAGATGGGTCCAACCCATAGTTTTTCAAAATGTTAACACAGCACCTCTGCAAAAAAACAAATGCATAAAAAGAATAGGATTTTTAAGGCACCAAGAATAACGACAACCTAAATATTAAATTCATATAGCCAAATTCAGGTTTAGTTACGACGGCGTATCAGTAGATACGTTGTCATAACTCCGAATCTGCGCCGTCGTATATTTAAGCGTATGCTCAAACTGAGATACGCTTAAATGTTGCTAAGATACGACCGGCGTAAGTGTCCTATGCCGTCGTATCTTAGCTGCATATTTACGCTGGCCGCTAGGGGCGTGTACGCTGATTTACGCCTAGAATATGTAAATCAGCAAGATACGCCTAATAACGAACGTACGCACGGCTGTCGCAGTAAAGATACGCCGTTTACATAAGGCGTTTTCAGGCGTAAAGATAAACCACCAAAAAGATGGCGCAGCAAATGTTAAGTATGGACGTTGGGACAACGTAGAATTTTTCACGTTTTACGTCGTTTGCGTAAGTCGTCCGTGAATGGGGCTGGGCGTAGGTTACGTTCACGTCGAAAGCATTGACTATTTGCGACGTGATTTGGAGCATGCGCACTGGGATACGTCCACGGACGGCGCAGGCGCCGTTTGTTCAAAGCGTCAATTACGTGGGGTCACGAATAATTGACATAGAACACGCCCACCTCTTACACACTTGAACTAGGCGGGCTTACGCTGGCCAATTTACGCTACGCCGCCGCATTTCCACATTGTGTCACGTTACAACCAAAATTTTATTTTACAGGGATTTTATGTGACGGCCCAAAACAAAGTGGCACATAATTGTGAAATGGAAGGAAAATGATAAATGGTTTTAATTTTTTTACAAATAAATAGATGAAAAGTGTTTGAAAGCATTTTCATTCAGCCCCCTTTACTCTTGATACCGCTAACTAAAATCTAGTGGAACCAATTGCCTTCAAAAGTCACCTAATTAATAAATAGAGTACACCTGTGTGTTATTTAATCTCGGTATAAATACAGCTGTTCTGTGAAGCCCTCAAACAAACAGCATCATGAAGGCCATGGAACACACCAGATAAAGTTCAGGGATAAAGTTATGGAGAAGTTTAAAGCAGGGTTAGGTTATAAAAAAATATCTCAAGCTTTGAACATCTCACGGAGCTCTGTTCAATCCATCGTCCAAAAATGGAAAGGGTATGGCACAACTGCAAACCTACCAAGACATGGCCGTCCACCTAAACTGACAGGCTGGCCAAGGACAGCATTGTTTAGAGTAGCAGCCAAGAGGCCCATGGTAACTCTGGAGGGGCTCCAAAGATCCACAGATCAGGTAGAAGAATCTGTCCACAGGACAACTATAAGCAGTGCACTCCACAAATCTGCCCTTTATGAAAGAGTGGCAAGAAGAAAGCCATTGTTCAAAGAAAGCCATAAGAAATCCAGTTTGCAGTTTACAAGAAGCCATGTGGGGGACACAGCAAGCATGTGGAAGAAGGTGCTCTGCGCAAAATAGACCATAATTGCATTTTTGGCCTAAAAGCAAAACACTATGCGTGGCCAAAAACACTGCACATCATCCTGAACACACCATCCCAACTGTGAAACATGGTGGTGGCAGCATCATGTTGTGGAAGGTGTTCCTAACAGGGGGTGCATTAAAAAATGGTGCCTATAGGCTACAGTGATTGAAATCTAGCCATGGCAATATTATGATTAGTTCTGTGGGATTGATGCTGATCAACCACAAAATAAAGCTGAGGATTACTGAAATTACATAAAACTATTCTCTATTTCATGAAATAAAAACCAAGGGTTACTGGTACAGTATCTTAAAAAAAATGTCATGTTACAACCAAAAACATAAATATATTTTGTGTGATAGATCAACACAAAGTGGCACATAATTGTGAAGTGGAAAGAAAATGATAAATGGTTTTCAAATGTTTTTTTTACAAACAAATATGTGAAAAGTGGGGGGTACGTTTGTATTCAGCCCCCCTGAGTCAATACTTTGTAGAACCGCCTTTCACTGCAATTACAGCTGAAAGTCTTTTTGGGGATGTCTCTACCAGCTTTACACATCTAGAGAGGGACATTTTTGCCCATTCTTCTTTGCAAAATAGCTCAAGTTCTGTCAAATTGGATGTAGAGCGTCTGTAAACAGCAATTTCCAAGTCTTGACACAAATTCTCAATTGGATTTAGGTCTGGGCTTGGACTGGGCCATTCTAACACATGAATATGCTTTGATGTAAACCATTCCATTGTAGCTCTGGCTGTATGTTTAGGGTTGTTGTCCTTCTGGAAGGTGAATCTCCATCCCAGTATCAAGTCTTTTACAGACTCTAATGCCCTGTACACACGATAGGTTAGTCTGATGAAAACGGTCTGATGGATTTTTCCATCAGTTATCCGATGAAGCTGACTGATGATCAGTCGTGCCTACACACCATCAGTTAAAAAAAACTATCGTGTCAGAACGCGGTGATGTAAAACACAACGACGTGCTGAAAAAAATGAAGTTCAATACTTCCAAGCATGCGTCAACTTGATTCTGAGCATGCGTGGATTTTTAACCGATGGACGTGCCTTCAGACGATTTTACGATCGGTTAGGTATCCATCAGATAATTATTAAAGCAAGTTCCATTTTTTTTTAACCTATGGATAAATAACCTATGGGGCCCACACACGATCGGTTTGGTCTGATGAAAACGGTCCATCAGACCGTTTTCATCAGACTAACCTATCGTGTGTACGCAGCATAACAGGTTTTCTTCTAAGATTGCCCTATATTAGGCTCCATCCATCTTCCCATCAACTCTGACCAGCTTCCCTGTCCCTACTGAAGAAAATCATCACCACAACATGATGCTGCCACCACCATGTTTCACAGTGGGGATGGTGTGTTTAGAGTGACGTGCAGTGTTCGTTTTCCGCCACACATAGTGTTTTGCTTTTAGGCCAAAGAGTTCAATTTTGGTCTCTCTGACCAGAGCACCTTCTTCCACATGTTTGCGGTGTCCGCCACATGGCTTCTCGCAAACTGCAAACAGGACTTCTTATGGCATTTTTTTCAACAATAGCTTTCTTCTTGCCACTCTTCCATAAAGGGCTGATTTGTGGAGAGCACGACTAATAGTTGTCCTGTGGACAGATTCTCCCCCCTGAGCTGTGGATCTCTGCAGCTTCTCCAGAGTTATCATGGGCCTCTTGGCTGCTTCTCTGATTAATGCTCTCCTTGTCCGGCCTGTCAGTTTAGGTGGACAGTCATGTCTTGGTAGGTTTGCAGTTGTGCCATACTCTTTCCTTTTTCCATTTCCGGATGGTGGATTGAACAGTGCTCTGTCAGATGTTCAAAACATAGGATATTTTTTTATAACCTAACCCCGCTTTAAACTTCTCCACAACTTTATCCCTGACCTGTCTGATGTGTTCCTTGGCCTTCATTTTGCTGTTTGTTTACAAAGGTTCTCAAACCTCTGAGGGCTTCACAGAACAGCTGTATTTATACTGAGATTAAATTACACACAGTTGCACTCTATTTACTAATTAGGAAACTTCTGAAGGCAATTGGTTCCACTAGATTTTAGTTTGGTGTATCAGGCCTTGTACAGACGAGCAGACATGTCCGATGAAAACGGTCTGCGGACCGTTTTCATCGGACATGTCTGCTGGGAGGTTTTGGTCTGATGTGTGTACACACCATCAGACCAAAATCCCAGCGGACAGAGAACGCGGTGACGTAGACGACACCGACGTTCTCTGACACGGAAGGTCAATGCTTCCACGCATGCGTCGAATCAATTTGACGCATGCGCGGGATTTCGGGCCGCTGGTTATACGTCATAACCAACGGACATGTTCGATGAGTCGTACTAACCATCGGACATGTCCGACGGACATGGTTCCAGCGGACAAGTTTCTTAGCATGCTAAGAAACTTTTGTCCGCTGGAAACCTGTCCGCTAGCCCATGAATCCGGTCCGCTAGGCCGTACACACGGTCGGACATGTCCGCGGAAACTGGTCCACGGACCAGTTTCAGCAGACCTGTTCGGTCGTGTGTACGAGGCCTCAGAGTAAAGGGGGCTAAATACAAATACAAATGCATGTCACACTTTTTACATGTTTATTTGTAAAAGAAAAAAGAAAACCTTCTACTTCACAATCATGTGCCACTTTGTGTTGGTATATCACATAAAATCCCAATAAAATACATTTGCATTTTTGGTTGTAGCATTTCAAGGGGTATGACTACTTTTTCAAGGCACTATATTTCCATGAATCTACAAGCATTTAAATAAATATATATATATATATATATATATATATATATATATATACACAGAATTATAATATGCTGTTTGTAAGTGTGTATGTATGTATGTATGTATGTATATATGTGTGCGCGCGTGTGTGTGTGTGTGTACAGGGAGTGCAGAATTATTAGGCAAATGAGTATTTTGACCACATCATCCTCTTTATGCATGTTGTCTTACTCCAAGCTGTATAGGCTTGAAAGCCTACTACCAATTAAGCATATTAGGTGATGTGCATCTCTGTAATGAGAAGGGGTGTGGTCTAATGACATCAACACCCTATATCAGGTGTGCATAATTATTAGTCAACTTCCTTTCCTTTGGCAAAATGGGTCAAAAGAAGGACTTGACAGGCTCAGAAAAGTCAAAAATAGTGAGATATCTTGCAGAGGGATGCAGCACTCTTAAAATTGCAAAGCTTCTGAAGCGTGATCATCGAACAATCAAGCGTTTCATTCAAAATAGTCAACAGGGTCGCAAGAAGCGTGTGGAAAAACCAAGGCGAAAAAATAACTGCCCATGAACTGAGAAAAGTCAAGCGTGCAGCTGCCAAGATGCCACTTGCCACCAGTTTGGCCATATTTCAGAGCTGCAACATCACTGGAGTGCCCAAAAGCACAAGGTGTGCAATACTCAGAGACATGGCCAAGGTAAGAAAGGCTGAAAGACGACCACCACTGAACAAGACACACAAGCTGAAACGTCAAGACTGGGCCAAGAAATATCTCAAGACTGATTTTTCTAAGGTTTTATGGACTGATGAAATGAGAGTGAGTCTTGATGGGCCAGATGGATGGGCCCGTGGCTGGATTGGTAAAGGGCAGAGAGCTCCAGTCCGACTCAGACGCCAGCAAGGTGGTGGTGGAGTACTGGTTTGGGCTGGTATCATCAAAGATGAGCTTGTGGGGCCTTTTCGGGTTGAGGATGGAGTCAAGCTCAACTCCCAGTCCTACTGCCAGTTTCTGGAAGACACCTTCTTCAAGCAGTGGTACAGGAAGAAGTCTGCATCCTTCCAGAAAAACATGATTTTCATGCAGGACAATGCTCCATCACACGCGTCCAAGTACTCCACAGCGTGGCTGGCAAGAAAGGGTATAAAAGAAGAAAAACTAATGACATGGCTTCCTTGTTCACCTGATCTGAACCCCATTGAGAACGTGTGGTCCATCATCAAATGTGAGATTTACAAGGAGGGAAAACAGTACACCTCTCTGAACAGTGTCTGGGAGGCTGTGGTTGCTGCTGCACGCAATGTTGAACAGATCAAAACACTGACAGAATCCATGGATGGCAGGCTTTTGAGTGTCCTTGCAAAGAAAGGTGGCTATATTGGTCACTGATTTGTTTTTGTTTTGTTTTTGAATGTCAGAAATGTATATTTGTGAATGTTGAGATGTTATATTGGTTTCACTGGTAAAAATAAATCATTGAAATGGGTATATATTTTTTTTTTGTTAAGTTGCCTAATAATTATGCACAGTAATAGTCACCTGCACACACAGATATCCCCCTAAAATAGCTAAAACTAAAAACAAACTAAAAACTACTTCCAAAAATATTCAGCTTTGATATTAATGAGTTTTTTGGGTTCATTGAGAACATGGTTGTTGTTAAATAATAAAATTAATCCTCAAAAATACAACTTGCCTAATAATTCTGCACTCCCTGTATATGTATGTATGTATGTATGTGTATGTATGTATATATATATATATATATATATATATATATATATATATATATATATATATATATATATATATATATATATATATAAAAACATTTTATATTAATATTTAAATACATATACGGTATATATAAACACACAATTCTAATATGGTGTTTGTTTATATGTATGTATATGTGTGTGTGTATGTATGTGTGTGTGTGTGTGTGTATATATATATATATATATATATATATATATATATATATATATATGATATGCTATCTGTAATATCGCACAAAAAAATCCTGATTTTTCTTTGCTTTGCCAACAAGCGAATAAAAAAAATACATATTTTTTTTTTTTCATTTGAAATATTAGTTTAATAAGACATGAGAATAATATTAGGGATACAATCGAGGCTCATTCATTATTTATACGAGTGGTGTGATTTAAAGGAGGAATTCGTAACAAAACAGCATCTCACTCCTTATATATTAAAACCAGAAAATACAACGTACGCCTAGAGAGTCTGTCCGCTGATCTGGGATGATGTGATTTAACATACACACTTTATCAAGGCTGGCCTGTTTCATGGAGGAAATTGTGTCTTTTATGTAGAGATATAAATAAGCAAAGCTCATAGCAACTTTAAATTACTTCTAATGTGTTTTACTTATGCTCCCTCAAGAACAATACATGACAATAGCGGGGATATTCAGAGTAATAACATTGGAGCATTTGGAATTTTTTAGCAGTATACTGATAATGTTTTTGTCGCTGTCAGGGAAACGCAGAGGTATTGACAGACGCTAGTATGATATTAAGCAGTATATGGTTCAGAATAGTGGGAACCTAACAGTATTGGTCGAGGAAAAAAAGGGTTCTTTGGCTGTCTTGAGACACTAACATTGGCAACGACAACATTGCAGTTATTATATTATTATGTGTTGAGCAGCAATGTCTAGTTGTAGATTGCTTGTGAAGAGTTGCTGTATACTTATTTAATAAGACAAAGTGCAAAATCAGCATTTCTCGCCCTGTGATCTGACTCCATAAACTAAAGTCTGAACTGCACATCCCACCTTATTTAATATAGTACTATCCAGATTATGATGTTCTAAGTAATGATTTTGATCATCATCGTAGTATATGTGTATGTATGTGTGTGTGTGTGTGTGTGTGTGTATGTATATATATATATATATATATATATATATATATATATATATATATATATATATATATATATATACACATTAAATACGTTCAGGTATTTAGGTCTTTAAAATCTAATCAATTTGTTTTGAGAACATTGGCATAAGCAGCAACTTGCTTCTCCAGACTACAGTTTGTCTTGGCAAGATTTCATCCGCCATCTTTTTTTAATCACCTCCATACACTAGGCTCATATTTTCTCAATTTTAAAAAACGCAAAGTGGTATGCTGATTTCTCAGTCCTTATGTCTACTTCCCGTTTCATAGGAATGAAAGGGATATTTTGTGGTGTTGGCCTAGTCACGTTGCCTGCTCTCTATATAATGATGGCTGCATTAGGTTATAAAAAAGGAATTACTTTTTCTTAAATTAATAATTAAAAAATGTAATAATTATTAAATTAAATGTTCAGGGGCTGCAGGTTGTAAAAACGGAAATTGTACATTAAAGCGGAGTTCCATCCAAAAGTGGAACTTCCGATTAAACCACTCCTCGCTCCCTTACATGCCACATTTGGCATGTCATTTTTGGGGGGGGGGAGTGGGGGCTTCAGTAAGAGTGGGACATCCTGTCCCACTTCCTCCTTCCGCCCAGGGACCGCTTAGGCAATATGTCATATCGCCTATGGCGCCCCCTCCCTGTAGGCGACCGCCTGGGACACGTGACAGGTCCCAGGCGATCGTCTGACCACTCACAAAGCGCAGCGCCGCTCGCGCATGTGCAGTGAGTGCCCGGCCGTGAAGCCGAAAGCTGTCAGGGCCAGGTGCCCACACTAGGAATGAAGACGCCGGCCGGAGAGGGGGGGAGAGGAGCAGTGCTCCGTGCGGCACGTCGCTGGACCGTGGAGCAGGTGAGTGTCTGCTTATTAAAAGCCAGCAGCTACACTTTTTGTATCTGCTGACTTTTAATAAACATAAAAAAAGCCTGGAACTCCCCTTTAATCTTTCCTGTCGCATCATGGCATCACACAGTGGGGTTGTGACTTCGCCCCCACAACCTGATAGGACTGGTTAGCTATAAGTTCTAAAGAGGAACCACAGCATTCTCCTTTCTTTCCTTAAATCGATACTTTCTAGGTACCCACCGGTCTGGCAAGTTATTTCCCAGTGTGTGCTGCCATGATGCGACAGGAAAACAGAAAATTGTATACACACCTATATGTACTTTTCCTTTCCTGACGCATCTTCTTGGCCGCACACAGACTCCCACTTATTTGAGATAATAGATAGGGAGAATGCTGTGGTGGGTTTTTCTTTAAAACTTGTAGCTAACCAGTCCTATCTGTTTGTGGGGGCAGAGTCACAACCCCAGTGTGTGCTGCCATGAAGATACCCCAGGAAAGGAAAAGGTGAGTGTACACTTTCCGTTTTTTCCTTATAACTTGCAACTGCAGCCCCTAAAAATGTAACCTCTTCCCATCCGGGCCAATTCTAGCACTTCAGTCCTACATGTAAAAATCATAATTGTTTTTTCTAGAAAATTATTCAGAACCCCCAAACATTATATCAGTTTTTTTTAGCAGAGACCCTAGGGCAGGGATATGCAATTACTGGACCTCCAGCTGTGGCTGATAGGATAATTCTTCCCCTGTGATCAGTCAAACTTCAAGTGTTCCAGAAGCAAGATAGCTTTATTTCAGTTACACCGGTATAACTGGATGGAAGTCTACATGCTACGTGAAAAAGCAAAAAGTCCCATACAGACACGAGGTGTATGACCTTCTTATATGGTCAACAGAAAGTGTACTATTGGCTTAAAGACCACTGGTGGCTCATGACGCAAACAGCTTTATTGCCAATCACAGTGTCTCTTTACAACGTTTGATTTAAGGAAGTAAAACAATAGAACAAGAGCTAAAGCAACGTGTCCTTAGAAGCCATTACAGAAACTGGACTCCATTTTACATTTTTATAAATAGTCACACAATGCACATAGAAAACTTTTCCAACATTCCCTCCTCTTGTGTGGCTATTTTATCTCAACACATTTCGATGATAGTCCCTGTGTTTTATGCACTTTCGGGCTATATGTCATTAAGTTGAACTTCAACGTCCACACATGTCTCCTCGGAGGTAGGAAGTGCTTGATACATTGTTCTTGAGATTGCAGTTTCGATCACTTTTTGTGAAAGTCCTCAAACACAGGGAATGCAGCAACATCCGCAAGTGACCAGAACTGCCAAAGCCACAGCAATTGAGATCAAACATGATGCAATAAGTCCAGTCCATTTACCAAACCATCCTTCAAGCCAGTTTGTGAATGGATCATTAATACCTGAATTCTCTGCTAATTCATTCGATAGAGCAGTTAGTCCTTCCAGGGCTTTGGTCACAGTCCCTCCAGGAGCTGTATTATTAGGGATAAAGGTACAACACATGCTACCAAACATTTTGCATACCCCTCCTCTTTCAGCTAAGATCATATCTAAAGCCATTTGGTTCTGCCATGCCATTAGAGAGGTGGGGCCCAGCTGTTCTGCTAGACCTTTTACAGCGTCCCTGGTATAGTTTACAAATCATTGTTGGTTGTAGTATATATAGTTAATCCAGTCAACATTTTTATCTATAGTCACCCACCAGAAAAAGAGACTCAAACCCAGCCGTTACCTGACTCCTGGCCTTAAACTCATTCGGCACCCCTCGAGGAACTCCAATCTCATCTATGTAGATATGGGAGTCAAATGACCCTTTGAGAGAGGTGTCCCTTCGATACCGTTGGTGACTCTTAGTCCACGGGTGTTCTGACAGGATTCTCAGGGGCATAACCAGCTGGACCATAGCACAATCCCCTTGGGCATTGGCTGGGATCCTAGCTCGCAGTTTCTTATCCCCACACATCCACCAGACATCAGCTCTCTGAATGTCATGTTCCACCCAGTCACCATGTTCCTTGTTAATCCTCTCCATACAGCAGTCATCAGGTAGTGACCCAAGATCCACCGCGCTACTGTTCCCTGGGAGTGTAAAACAAGTAAAATTGCCCGGATACGTAGCAACCGCTGGAGGTATCTGAGGTCTCTGCACTGGGGGAAACAACAAACTCAATGTGTGACAGGTAGAATTTGTTTCTGGTTTATAACTCTTATTATATAACCGCAACATACATTTTAAACCTTCTGGATCTGTATTGTAATCTAGAGGAAAAGGGACCGTCGCTAAATGTGGTCTAGCTCCAGCACAAACAAAACAGTTTCCTTTTTTTTAGAGCTTTAACTGTGTACCTCAACCATTCTAACCACTCATTTTTTTTTTCTTGGTAACCCGTCTCCAAAGCTATGGCATCTTCTACTGTTAGGTTTATGGCCTTCTTCTTTCTCTTCTGTGTCTACCTTTTCCTGTTTGGTTTTATTGGGTGGTAATACCTCAAGGAAAAATGTACCTAAAGGATCTGATCACCCATGCTCCCATAGAATATAACCGTTGATCCTTTTTTTGAGGTTCTTTTAATGTTATCAGCAATTGATTGCAATCTCTGCCATGGGTACCGGGAGAATTGGCTGCCTTTGTTATGGTAAGTCTTTCTTTTAAACCATTTATGCCTAGAATGTTGTACCCCCAATCTTGGTGTGCTGTGGTCCACAGGACCTGGTTCCATACTGAACAGTCAGTTCCACTTGGAATATAACAAACATATTTATCTGCCCATTGGAGCCTTCTTGCTTCAGTTAAGTCCCCACAGTCCACCATTTGGCAAAAATCAACTAAAATGGTACTAGTTACTTCTTCTATGAAGGTTAAGTTCAAGGCCTTCCCCGTACTTGCCCATTCTAGAGATTCCTTCTCTTTCCAGTTTCTGCCTCCACTTATAGACGTCTCACCTAGAGTCACCAGTAGACCCAAGATAATTACTGTCCCTTCCATCCTAACCAGCTACAGAGCCCTGGGGGTAAGGTAATGGAGTTCTTCACCGGTTTGAGATAAGCCCCACCTTGTGCAGAACCTCCCTTTGTAGCCGGACTTTACCAGAGCTCTGCCGCCAACTGACCCTGCTCTGCCTGTAAAACCTTTTTGCAATGGGACTGGTGAGTCCAGGTAGACCTCCCTGCAATCCTTATTGCAGTAGGAGTGGTAAGAAGAACCTGATATGGCCCCTCCCACTTAGGCAAGTGCCAATGTTTCCTTTTTATTACTTTTATTAGGACCCAGTCTCCAATATGGATTTTCTCTTCTCCTTGGATTGGACCTTCTGGAATAGAACAGACCTCATTAATTTGTTTCTGTTTCAACAAGTTAGACATATATTCTGCTAAGGTACGTTCAGATTCTTCAACTGGTGTTTCATTTAGTAGTAAGGGTATTCTATATGGCCTCCCATGTATCATTTCAAATGGACTCAAACCTTCCTGTGTGGGTGAAATATGCATGCTAGTTACAGCTAATGGTAGGCAGTACATCCAATTTTTACCTGTTTCTTCCATAGCTTTTCTCAGTTTATTTTTCAGGATTCCATTGTGTCTCTCCACCAATCCAGCCGATTGGGGGTGGTAGGCGCAATGGTTTTTTACTTGGATACCCATCACTTCTGTCAAATGTTGTATAGTTTTATTTACAAAATGGGATCCATTGTCGCTGTCGCTTTTCAGGGATTCCAAACCTAGGAATTATATCTCTTAGTAATGCTTTGGCTACAGTCTGTGCGTCCGCACTTCCTGTCGGGAATACCTCCACCCATTTGGTCAAAGCATCTATTATTACCAGACAATAGTTTTTCCTTTCACATTTGTCCAATTCAATAAAATCCATACAAATGTGTTGGAATGGATATTGCGGTGTGGGGAACTTTCCTTTTCGTGGTATTATACCTCCCTGAGCATTGTGTTTTGCACATATAATGCATTGAGAACAAAAAGTTTTTGAATAGTTTGTAAAGCCATAGGCCGTACATACCTTATTTAACATCTCAGTCATCCCCCTGTTTGACACATGAGTTACTCCATGTGTCAACACTGCTGCATACCTAAATAGGGATTTTGGCAATACTGGTTTTCCTTCAGGTGATGTGTAAATGTTCTCTATCAATGTGCAACCTTTTGTTTTCCAATATTGTTTCTCCCCGGGGGGAGCATTCTGCTGCATATCAGTAAGGACTGTATGATCTATCTCTATGATTTCCAGTTCTGTCATTATTTGATGTGTTTCTTGTGCCGCTATTTTAGCCGCTTCATCTGCTCTCTTATTTCCCTCCGAGATGGAGTCTGTATGTTTTGTGTGTGCTTGACATTTGCATATTGCAAGCTCTTTTGGTAACTGTATTGCATCTAGAAGTTCTAGAATGAAGTCCGTGTGTGAAATTGGCTTACCACTAGAGGTCACCATCCCCCTTTTTTTCCATTGTTGTGCAAAAACATGTACAGTTGAAAATGCATATTGACTATCTGTGTATATGGTTACAGATTTTCCTTTTGTAATTATGCATGCTCTTGTCAGTGCTACAAGTTCTGCTACTTGTGCTGAATAATGTTTTGGTAAAGGCCTAGCTTCCATGATTTCATCCTGTGTCACTACTGAATATCCAGTTGCATTTGTACCATCTGGATTTTTCCTACTGGAGCCATCAACAAAAAGCATCATGTCAGGATTAGATAAAGGTACATTTTTCAAATCACTTTGAGGCAGTACCTTTTCAGCGATGGCAACAGTACAGTTATGTTTATGGCCATCAGTAGGGAGTGGTAGTAGTGTGGATGGGTTTAATGTAGTACACCTCTGTATTGTTAAGTGAAGTTGTGTCAAGAGTATCGTCATACAGGAAAGGTGTCGTGCCGGGCTCACATGTGATATCTTTTGTTGTAAAAGAATAACAGATACTGCATGAGGTACTATGAGTGTCAGCAGGTGATATAGCACTATAGATGCTGAGGCCTTAACTGCTTCGGCTGCAGCTACCACTGCCTGTACACAGGGTGGAAGTGCTCTAGTTACACTGTCTAGTTTTGTAGAATAGTAAGCAATTGGCCTCTGGCGCTCACCATGTGACTCTGTAAGTACTGATGTCATGTGACCTTCCCTTAAATCTACTGTTTGTTTGAAAAAGGTTTGTCATATTCCGTTAAGGCTAGCACTGATGAACTAGAAAGGACTTGTTTTAGGTCAGTAAAAGCCATCTCTGTTTCCTCACTCCATTTAAAAGCATCCTGTGGGGCCATGGGGTTACCATGTAAGGCATGGACCAACGGGGCGGTCAATATTGAATACCCGGGGATCCAAACCGTACAAAAATTACTCATGCCCAAAAAATACATCATTTGTTTTTTGGTCTCGACACCTGTAGGAGGATTCGAATTCTCGCTTCATCCAGGTGCCGACCTTCTTTTGAGATATTATACCCTAAGTATTTGACCTGCTGTTGCCACAACTAGAGTTTTAGTGTTATTTACCTTATGCCCTTGATCATGGAGAAAATACAACAGAGCCATTGTGTCAGTCCTACAAACCTCCTCTGAGGGAGACGCCACTAGACTGTGTCTTCATAGAGGAGGAGCTGGCTTCCCCCTAGGGGCACAAATTGAGCCAAGTTTGTGGACATTGCCTGTGAAAAGATGGTGGGGGACTCACAATAGCTCTGGGGCAACCTCGTGAAGGTTTACCTTTTCCCCCGATAAGTGAAGGCAAACCAAAATTGATGGTCGGGGTGCACTGGAAAACTAAAAAAAAAACATTACTGATATCAATCACAGAGAATAATTCATTCCCTGGATCCAAATCATTCAATGGTGTGTGTGGATCTGGAACCATAGGAGCTCTTGGTATAACTGCCTGGTTAACAGCTTGTAAATCCTGTACCATTCTCCAGCCTGTGGAAGGCGGAGCCTTCTTAACAGGGAAAAGAGGGGTGTTACAGGGGCTGTCAGGACACAGAATAACCACCCCTGTTTGTAAAAATGTATCTATTACAGAGGCAATACCCTCCTCTGCTTCCTTCTATGGGACTCCTCTTTTTCCGCCTCGGCAGTGTACTCCACTACATCCTCATCTCCTTCAACACTTTGCACAAAAACCTTTACTTTCACATTTGTTTCCCATTGTTTTCAGATACTTCTCTGAATGTTTAGCATATTGTAAAACATCTAGAACTGATGCAGTTGCGTAAATAACCATATTTTTAACAATGTAATCCTTATGATCCTGTTTTAATCCATTTACAAAAGCTATTTTTAGCTGTTGCTGATATGCACTATTCACATCCTCCGCTTCGGGGAGCCCGGAGAACACTTTAAAAACCTCTCGTAGTTTATTTAGGTAGTCACTGACACTCTTTTTGTCTTCTTGTACTGTCATATTTATTTTCTGCCAATCAGTCCTTTGAATCCATCTAAGCTGACATCTATTCAGTAATGCAGTCAACCTGTTTCCTAAGTCTGGGCTATCTGGAGGTAATGGATCTCTTCGCCCCTGTCCGTCTGCTAGGCCGCAAGGGTCCCAATCCCCCTTTACGGAAGCCCAATCTGATCCCAGCACTCTCCTCAGGGCTCTCTCTACCTCCACCCTGTTCAACTTGTAACTGTTCCGTAATCCCTCTATGTTTTCAATAAATTCCGCTGGACCTAATCAGTGAAAGCCTGAAAACAGTCATTGTCAGGGGATGCTGTCCTCCCAACCCGTCAGCCTGTCCTCCCCTGGGGTTTTGGACTTCTATCAAAGGGTATACTTCACCATCATCTACACCATACCTAATAGGAGGTTTACTTGATTTCTTGGCACCTGCAGGGGCACCTAGTGTATAGGTTATTGCGTCAGTTAAAGTTTCAAGGATTGATCTGTTCAGCTCCGAGATCATGCTGCTATCTGGAGAGATTAAGGAAGTAGGGTCAGGGTCTTGTTCAGAGGCGGTTCCTCTGACAGGGGTGGATGTCACAGGGAGGGTGGTACTCTGGGCAGTGGCTTGCACCTGAGGGGGAGGACCATTATAAGGAGGTGGTCTCTGGGTGCTACAAATTAAATTATCCTCTTTGTCCACAAGCCAACATGCCGCCATTTCTAACTTACACCTTCTCTGATCTTAACAATTTAAGCTTTTGTCACCAAATTCTGGCAACCTTTTACAGTTAAATTATTCTAAAAAACACATTTTCTTTTCCTTTTAGCACAGTATATCACAATTTTAGGGTCTTTGTTATGCATACATTTCTTATCACCTTGTGCATTAGGTTCCCCTCTTTTTTTTTTTTTTTTAGAAGCACAGTTTGTTTAAAACAAACACAGACAAAAAACAAACAAACAAACAAAACAAACAAAACAAACAAAAAAGAAGAGAGAAAAAAAAAATGACCTGGTCTAAATTCACACGTGCACACACACACACAAAAGAGCAAGTGTACTTAGCAATGTCTGAATGGGGGGGTGAGCGAGCCCAGTGTTTAAACACCAGATTGCAGACACTGCCTTAACAAAAAACGTCCCTGTTGTTAGCATTAATTGGGGTTTCCAATAATTTGTAAATCACTGGTGTAGCAATCCTTGGCCACGATAACAATAAGAATACAGGGGAAACAAAATAAATATCAAAACACCCCACACTATGGGGAAAAACAAAAAATAGTTAAACCTGTGTGTGCAGCAGTACTGTTGTTCAAACAAAAGGTAAAGTTAGCAGGGTTAACCATTTGAAAGAGATAAAAAGAGAAAAAAGTGATCACCAAGAAAACAGTCGGCCTCGCAATCTATTTAGATAACTCAGCTACTTGTAGCGCTTAAATTGTCGGGTCCGTAACCTACGACATTCGGTATACCCTTCAAATCTTTTTTTTTTTATCTGTCCCGGACAGCAGGCGACGTCCATTTTTACCTCAGGCAACGCCCCAAATGCCTGTGACATCGGACTATTAAGATATTATACAATCAGTCTCAATGTCTGTTATCACAACTCATCAGTGGACTATTAAGATGTCATACAATCAGTCCCAATGTCTGTTCTATAACTCATAACCAGAATCAAGCAGAGAAAAAGAGAAAAAAAAGAATAGACTTAGAGAGAGAGAGAAAAAAAAAATGTAATTTAAAGTATCTTACCTCCAAAACACAATAGAAGGACTGGATCACGGGAAGGTTCGGAACCAGATGGTTGAATCCGGGTCCTGGTAGCAATCGGCCCCTATTTGACCACTAATGTTAAGTGGGGGGACTTATTTTCTCAGTGAGTTTTGAGATCCGATACTCACCGATTTCTGATCGATCAGAACCATTGGACCCGGGCTTCACGCATTGGTCCCGGCTCGAAGGACCAAAATGATAGGATAATTCTTCCCCTGAGATCAGTCAAACTTCAAGTGTTCCAGAAGCAAGATAGCTTTATTTCAGTTACACCGGTATAACTGGATGGAAGTCTACATGCTACGTGAAAAGGCAAAAAGTCCCATACAGACACGAGGTGTATGACCTTCTTATATGGTCAACAGAAAGTGTACTATTGGCTTAAAGACCACTGGTGGCTCATGACGCAAACAGCTTTATTGCCAATCACAGTGTCTCTTTACAACGTTTGATTTAAGGAAGTAAAACAATAGAACAAGAGCTAAAGCAACGTGTCCTTAGAAGCCATTACAGAAACTGGACTCCATTTTACATTTTTATAAATAGTCACACAATGCACATAGACAACTTTTCCAACAGTGGCAGAACTACAATTCCCATGAGGCATAGCAAGACTCTGACACCCATAAGCAAGACACCCAGAGGCAGAGGCATGATAGGACTTGTAGTTTTGCAACAGCTGGAGGTCCGCTAATTGCATAACCCTGCCCTAGAGAATGCAATTGCAAAAATGAAGAGTCAAAATGCTCTGAATCGGACTTTGTAGGCAAGATGGACGAAAGTATAGTAAAAAAAATATATATTTTATTAACAACGAATCATTTACAAACAAATCAAGTATAAGAAGAATTAAAAAAACATACACTTAACACAAAAAAATACATAAAACTATGATGTAAACTGGAGGTTGACACCAAACTGACAACGAGCCCCTGTGCATCAATGCGTTTTGCTATTTTGCTTCGTCAGGACACACTTGGGGAATGTTGAAAGGAACAGGTCTCACTATCTTGTCAGCACAAGATTATCCCCGTATGGGAGACTCCAAAATGGACCTCAAGGCTCACCGTATGGAGAAGAGAGAAGAAAATATATTTCCCCGATGCTAACGGACAAATATTATGTAGCAAAGGAGCAAGAGTGTTTCTTCATACAGGGTTTATTGAAGAGTATCGTACATCAGAAATGCATGGTAAGCACCAGGACGATTAAGAAAGGGGAAGTGAAGGGGGTGGTATAGCCAAAGCCTTTTAAACTGTTTGGTCAGAGGCTTGAAAATTCACCCATTTAGACAAATATAAGTCTCATTAATATGGGTAACAGCCAAACCTATCTCTATTAAAGAGAGGTGTGGCTGCATGGGGTCCAAGAATCTATTAGGACAGGAATGGATGGAGTAAGATTCAGTATGCCCCCCCCCCCCAGAAAGCCTTCCTGGGGGGTATACTAATCTTTTCTCCATCCATGCCTGTCCTAATAGATTATTGATTTGTTTGTAAATGATTAGTTGTTAATCCCATGCAGGGTATGGGGTTCAGGGTTAGTCCTCCTGGAGAAGACTGATTTACAATTCTCTCAGAATTGGTAACTTCTTAATTTTAGACCCAGAATTGGGAGGTTCGGAGAACATTTTGGGTGGAAATGAACCTTCAAACCCTGATTTACTGGAACTTGGTCACCTGCAAGAGAGGCCTAAAGAGGAACCGGAAGCCACAAGCCACTGTCTGTGAAGTGCAGTGTGCAGCAGTTCTCAGATTTGTGGACTGCTTGTGACTAAAAATCTGCATGATGGTTGCAGAAGAAAGCTCCTCTCTGGGACCCCCTGAGGCAGTACAAGTTGGTAAATGGTGAGCCAAGCATTTGATACATTTTTTTATACTAGGAGTTTGCTGATGGAGGCTGTTTTTGCTTGCCTGTTATGCAAGTTCAGTAAAGACTGTCACTTTTACAAAGCTGCTTCCTGGTGATCTTAATTTGGCATATTGCATTCCTACAATGTTTTTTCTCTAAGATGGCATCCCAGAACAAAGAGGAGATTCTCATTGATTGGTGTTAAATAATGAGCGCTCACTATTGCTACTACACAGCCCCCACTGCTGTTTAGTTTAGTTTGCACGTGCCGGATCATTATACCTGCTGGAGAGAACATCAAAAGATCTGGATTACGTAAAGTAAATGGTAAGTGTTTTTAGTAGTATCTTATGGTTGCCCACGTTCCCTTTAATACATATGAAAATAGAGCAAAAAAATAGAGCAACCCTCATGGATGGGACTTTAACTGCAACAATAGCCGATGCAGTGAATCACTTTTCTTATACCAAATAATATAGTATAAAATACAAAACTTTATTTTTAACAAGGAAAGACATAAGGTACATGTATCCAAAACTGAAAGGCGTAGGAAGGTTGAAAGGTTTTCCGAGTCCACCTTTTTATTTTTTGTCCTGTAAAAAGGTTAACTAACCCTTTATTGCACTATAAAGGCTTCCAGAACACAATAGAGTATCTAAAGAAATAACACAGCAGTAGCTGCCTGTCTTGAGACCTGGTGTGTCTCTGAAACCTTCAACAAAATCATCTGATGAATCCACTACTGTACTTTAAATTACTATTCTAACTCATTGACTTGTCTGTGAAATTTTAGACTGAGCTATTGTAAAGAAAAAGTAGCTTTTTTTACTATAGGTGGTAGTATTTTATAATTGCCTCACTGAAAAGATAACATCATAAAGAAAGAAAACATTTACGAAACCATCACATTTCATTTTAAAGTCTGCCTATGGCAACATTAGTAATCTAGTACCTGGACTTAAAAACAGACTTATACAGATTAGACATGTGCACTGCCAAAAAAAAATGTTTCTTTTTAGTTTCATTCGCTTTTTCGCAAAGGCGGAAATTCAGAAATACAGTAAATTTGAAAACTCGGAAATACAGTAATTTCCGATTTTCAAATTTTGGAATTTCCGATTTTTTACATTTTCGAATTTTCGAAAATTCGAAAACCTGAAAAAATAAATAAAATCAGTAAAATTTGAAAAAACTAACTTTTTTTATGGTTTAACTGAATGAACTATTTTCAACCTGACTAACTATGGGCCAGATTCATGTAGATTTACGGCGGCGTAACGTATCCCGTTTACGTTACGCCGCCGCAAGTTTTCGGCGTAAGTGCTTGATTCACAAAGCACTTGCCTGTAAACTTGCAGCGGCGTAGCGTAAAGCAGTCCGGCGCAAGCCCGCCTAATTCAAATGGGGCGTGTACCATTTAAATTAGGCGCGTTCCCGCGCCGAACGTTTTGCGCATGCTCCGTTTGGAAATTTCCCACCGTGCTTTGCACGAAATTACGGCACCCCGATGTGTTTTTTGAACGGCGACGTGCGTAACGTACTTTCGTATTCCCGGACATCTTACACAAAAAAAAAAATTTAAATTTGACGCGGGAACGACGGCCATACTTTAACATGGATGGTGTAATTTTACACCATCTAAATAGCACTCTTAACTCCTACGACAGGAAAAACCGACGTAAGAGAATGCGACAAACGCGCGTGGATCGCCGTAAAGAGGTAATTTGCATACCCGACGCTGGAAAACGACGCAAACTCCACCCAGCGGCCGCCGGAAAATTACACCTACGATCCGAAGGCGTACGAAGCCGTACGCCTGTCGGATCTATGCCAAAAGCCGTCGTATCTTGGTTTGAGGATTCCAAATCAAGATGCGACGCGTCAAATTTGAAAATACGCCTGCTGTGAATCTGGCCCTATGTAACTATGTAATAATAACTATTATAGGTATTGGAATTTCCTTTTAAATTTGGCTGTTGAATGTAACGAATACAAATTTATCTGAAGTTACGAAGTTACGAATGATCCAAAATAACGAATGCCGCAGCTAAACAAATGGAATGGAACAAATTAATGATAAAAAAATATATATATATGCAGCATTCGTTATTTCGGTTAATTCATAACTTCGGATAAATTCGTATTCATTACGTTCGCTAACAGCCAAATTTGAAAGGAAATTCCAATTCCTATAATTTAATAGTTAGTAATAGTTAAGTTGTTATTTAGTTTATTTCAGATTTTCAGATTTTAATTTT
Source organism: Rana temporaria (assembly GCF_905171775.1). Classification (NCBI taxonomy): domain Eukaryota; kingdom Metazoa; phylum Chordata; class Amphibia; order Anura; family Ranidae; genus Rana; species Rana temporaria. The sequence goes on along the minus strand of NC_053497.1, from coordinate 27,594,234 downwards.
TATTTACATATCAAATAATTAATAATACTAAAACACTTTTTTTTATTACTATTTATTATTATTATTAGATCATTACGTTCCGTTCATTTAGATAGGGCATTCGTTATTTCGGGTTAATTTGTAACTTCAGATAAATTTGTATTTGTTACATTTGCTAAATTCCAATACCTGGAGTGGCTTCGTCAGAGGGATTGGAGTATGGTGATATGTGCCCATTTATAACAATACACATGGTTTACTAGTAACCATAGAAACCCTCCTACCGAGGAGATGTGATTGCCACGTGTATGCAGTATATCTTTAAAACAAACCACTACTTTCTACTGTATACAAAAGGGGAAAGTTTTAAAAGCAAACTAAAAAACTAAAAATGGTTTCTATTATTGAAAAGTGTGATTTCCATGTACAGCATGGGTGTCATTTTCCCAATATACACAATAATTTATAATTTTAGAGATACAGAATCAGTAGTTTCTAATTAACTTTTATAAAACAACTGACATCAAAGTCTACATTCAATCTGTTTTGTACTAAAGTTTTAGATTCATATATCCATTTAGATTATGCCTTGCCTAACAATTAAATTTTATCATTGCCAATCCTTTTCATATTTTTCTATGCCCCAGGATGTCATATTGGAGGGGTCCTTATTACGATATTCCTGAAAATGTAAGGCTAAGGCTGGGTTAACTCCTATGTGAATTGGATGCAAATTTTATTTTTCTAAAGTTCTTTTCATTTTTCTTATATATTGATAGCCGCAGGGACAGGATATGGCATAAACCACACATTCAGTGTTGCATGAAATGCAATCTTTGATGTTGTATAAGTCCTGTATAATAGTAATAATGATCAGAAGAACAATGTATCACCATTTATTAGGGACAATTTATCTAAAGATGATGCAGAGCTGGTGATCTCTCAGGTCAGGCAAGTGCCTATCATGAACATATTTAATCATATCAGTTTACATAGCTGTATATAATTTTACAAACAGTGGTGGACAAAATAACAGAAACAGTGTGCCTTTGGAACAACTTCAGCCCATTTTGGAACGCTTATAGCCTATGTGTGGAGTGGCCAGTGACTGTCGGAGGATCAGTGAAGATTGAGTACCTGTAGCGTATTATTACATCCTGTGTAGTGGGCAGTTTTTTTCTCTCAAACAATAGGTGCTGGAACTCAACCACGACCCCCCCCAAAACTCCTCTCCCCACACACCCTCCAAATCGCATCAAATAGTGGGTGTGGTCAGATTTCACAAACAGTAGAAGGGTCTTAAAGGGGCATTAAATACCAGAATTGCATTACATACAGAGTGCAGAGTTCAGGGGGTTACAAAGCTTTCACTTGTAAACACAGAAACCGGACTTCTGTGTTTACAAGTGATTGTGGTGAGCAGGCACCAAGGGGTCTGAGCCAGAGGTGGTGGAACTGAGTTCTACCAAGTTCCCCCTGGAAAAAAAGCCGTGGTAGTGGGCCACTGAACAATTCTTCAAAAATAAAATCTCCCCTTTTAGGGAGGAAGGAGATGGAAATGTACTGTATTTTACAGTTTGTTCTCAAAAATTTTAATTAATTTGTTTGGCAATGCATCTAGAGGCATCCTGGCATATGGGAAAAAAACAAACAAACATGTGTTTTTTTGCCATGTCTGGTCCCGTAAAAAGGCTTTACATTTCTTGACAATTTTGCGACAATGCAGAGGAATTATCAGGCTCCTACAAGTTGGCTGGTGGTATCATTATGGGTCCCCAAACAGACCTTGTTTGGTTAACCACTTGCCGACCGCTGCACGCCGATATACGTTGGCAGAAATGGGCGTACCTGTATGTTCCTTTAAATTTGCCGCCCAGCTGGCGCGTGCATGTGATTGGGAACAGTGATCGCTGACATTTCAATGGTAGCTCCTCCAGACTTTTGAAACCGAAAAAGTTTGTCCGATAGAGCGTACACACGGTTGGATTTTTTGGAAAACGCTAATTTTGTTGGCAAAAAGTCAGACCGTGTGTACAAGGCTTAAGAGAAAGTATATCTTAATATGAATTAGCCACGTGTTGATATGTATTAACGAAAGTACAAAATTACGAATCCATTAAACAAAAATTATTATCTAACAAAATTACGAATTTCGAATCAACGAAAATAACGGGTCCGAATAGGAAAACCTGCGTCTTATGAAATACGAACGGGTTCGAATAGGAAAACTTCGAATTACGAATCTTTACGAATCTACGGAACGAGACGAAACGAAACAAAAAAATACGAACATTTTTGTTGTGCACATGTCTAGTAAGTAGTATGTTGGTTGTTGGACTGTAAAAGTAAGTGTCTGTTGGAGCATCAAAAAAAACGTCACCCTTTATTGCTCCCATCAGACCCTTTTATTGGTTGTTAATTCTGTAAATGCCGCATTCAGGGACCAATAAAAATGGTCCAGGAGGAAGAATATATAGGTCCCCAAACATCAAACGTTCGTGTGAACTTTAGAACCCTAATAAAGTCTATGGGACTCGAACATTTGAAATCTAAAGTGCTAATTTTAAAGGCTAATATGCAAGTTATTGTCCTAAAAAGTGTTTTGGGGCCTGGGTCCAGCCCCAGGGGACATGTATCAATACAAAAAAAAGTGAAACAATAAAGGTGAAATATTCCTTTAAATTCCGTACCTAGGGGGGCTGTAAAGTATGCATGTGAAATAGCGCATGTTTCCCGTACTTAGAACTGTCTCTGCACAAAGTGTAATTTCTGAAAGAAAAAAAGTCATTTAAAACCAGACTCGCGGCTATAATGAGTTGTCGGCTCCCAGCAATTCAGAGAGAATTCATAAAAAAAAAAAGCATGGGGGTCCCCCCAAATTTAATTACCAGGCCCTTCAGGTCTGGTATGGATATTAGGGGGAATCCCGCCATCAATTTAAAAAAAAATTACGTGGGTTTCCCCCCAAATATCCATTCCAGACCCCTTATCCAAACAAGTAACCTGGCCGGCCGCAGAAAAGAGGGTGGGATAGAGTGCGGGCCCTCCCCTCTACTGAACCATACCAGGCCACATGCCCTCAACATGGGGAAGATGTCCCCATGTTGATGGGGACAAGGGCCTCATCCCCACAACCTTGACCGGTGGTTGTGGGGGTCTGCGGGCGGGGGGCTTATCAGAATCTGGAAGACCCCTTTAATAAAGTTCTAAGTACGGAAAACATGCGCTATTTCACTTGCATACTTTACAGCCCCCCTAGGTACGAAATTTAAAGGAATATTTCACTTTTATTGTTTCACTCTAAGCATTATTAAATTCACTGCTCCCGAAAAAACGTCAGTTTTTAAAACTTTTTTTGTATTGATACATGTCCCCTGGGGCAGGACCCAGGTCCCCAAACACTTTTTAGGACAATAACTTGCATATAAGCCTTTAAAATTAGCACTTTAGATTTCTCCCATAGACTTTAACAGGGTGTTCCGCGGCTTTTCGAATTTGCCGCGAACACCCCAAATTGTTCGTTGTTCGGCGAACAGGCAATGTTCGAGTCGAACATGAGTTCGACTCGAACTCAAAGCTCATCCCTAATCAATTCATCAGGGGAGTTGTGGCCAGCACTGGCTCCACATCACAATGTCTGTGGAGCCAGGCATGTCCTCGAACTTACTCGCAGTAAGCACTATCTGTGGTGATAATGATAAACATCCTCAGAATATGTAAGCATGTAGCCCTGTAGACCCAAACCCTGTAGGCTGTATAGGTTGACAACACTGCAGTGACTTCACTACAGGAGAATTAAAGTGAAAAAGTAACTCTCACTGGCAGGATCGCCAGATACAGTATGTAATCTACCATTAAAGGGCCAATAATTGCTTTAAAATATGAACTTTTTTTTACACGAAAAAGCATGCATAACATTTTTTATATTTGCCTATAGTTCTTTGTCTGTGGCAGTCATTAACCATTTTTGGTAAAGTGCAAAGATTAATGCTGTTGCCCTATGCAATCATGATCATATATAACATAGACAAGGTTTCAGCTAAGGTCATTCTATCATTGCCATTAAGATCTCTTCATTAGCTGTGATACCCATAATTTTCCCATTGATAGGATTAATGCGTTATCACAGAATAGTCTGACGTGAGACATTTCCACTGCAAATTTCATTGTCTCCACTCAGGTTAATCAGATACACAATCCTCACTAAATCTCACAGAGGGTACGTCTGTGTTTATATAATTAGACAGGTGGAAATTCATCTTTGTCACAATTTAACAGGATGCTCTCATTGCAAGGATGAAAGTGATAACATTTTATTAATGATTAGTGTTTTCATGATAAATATTTTCAAGTATTTCTCGACTTTGGTAAGATCACCGCAAAGGGAATTTTGGAAATGGTCAGTCAAGTTAACAAACAATGTTTTCTGACAGCTGTGATGTAAGATATTTATCTGGTTCAAACCTTGGGCAGGAAGGGGCAAAACGTAGTATATACTGTAGAATGTAATACAATATAATAGATTTTAAATGCTAAATACAAATTTACATTATTCCTACATTATTTATTCAAAGAGCAAATTTGTGTTTGTTAAAGTGACACTAAAGGTTCATTTAAAGCGGTAGTAAACCCAAAATGTTGTCTTTGCATATCATTTAGTCGTTTTGTTTTAAGAATGAATTGCCATGAGTCATTTTTACTGTACCTGCCTCCTGTCCATGTTATCGATATTTTCTCGAGACATTACGTATACCGCGCATGCGCCATATACTCCTTCATTCCGGAAAACTGAGGCCCCATACACACGAGAGGATTTATCCGCAGATACGGTCCAGCGGACCGTATCCGCGGATAAATCCTCTCGAGGATTTCAGAGGATTTCTATGCGATGGCGTGTACACACCATCGCATTGAAATCCGCGCTGAAATCCTCTGCCGATGACGTGTCGCGCCGTCGCCGCTATTATGACGCGGCGACGGGCGCGACGCTGTCATATAAGGAATTCCACGCATGCGTCAAATCATTACGACGCGTGTGGGGAATCCCTTTAGACGGATGGATCCGGTAAGTCTGTACAGACGAGCGGATCCATCCGTTGGAATGGATTCCAGCAGATGGATTTGTTGTGCATGTCAGCAAATATCCATCTGCTGGAAATCCATCCCAGGGGAGATTTATCTGCGGATAAATATCCGTTGGCGTGTACACACCATAGGATCTATCCGCAGAAACCCATTTGATGGGATTTATCTGCGGATAGATTCTATGGTGTGTATGGGGCCTGAGACCCTGCCGGAAAGATTCAGTGTCCATGTTGGGGCTGCGTCATTTCCTGTTTTAGACGTCGGCCCGACATCCCGCGATGCTTCATCAGAATTCCTGCACAGCGTGCGCCAGGAGGTATGGTCACTCCTTTCTGAGGCACGCTGTTATTAGTTTCTATTTGTTTCCATAGTAACCGGAAATGAAGAGGCTTGGATATCTTTACTAATGCGCATGCGTGGGATTTTAAAGACAAGGACGTTCTGTGGGTGGAAATACAGAGCAATTCAGACACGGAAGACCACACTGAAGATGGCGCTGGCGAATATGCTGAAATAATCTTTGTATGATTAAGAAAATATGCAGTAAGCTTACATTTATATATATATATATATATATGAAGTGGTCATTCGATTCATAATTCATTTGCCTTTCAGAATATTATGAATATAGTAGTGGAGAATTTTTCCCCCCCCAGAGCTTAGTGAATGAGATGAAGCTCTCATGACATCCATCATCCAATCAAGAGCAAGCAAAAATGTTTTTTTTTTCCTTGTACATAATTGGGTCTTCTTTTCAAAGAAAAACATTTCACCCATGTGGGAAAAAAATTCCATGCAAAGTGCAACTTCCCATCAGGGGTGGATCCGGGGGGGCAGGGCACCCTGCATCCCTGCATCTCTGCATCCCTGCAGTTCCGCCCTCACTCACTGTACAGGCAGCCATGGGCAGCACAGAGATTACATCATCTTTCTGCTGCATGACTGCTGGGACACAGGAAGTGACAATCCCCACCTTAGCAGGAAAGTGACAATCTGCAACGTGTAGCAGGTGACGTAAGAGTGTGGACAATCCGCAACTTGTGGCAGGTGACGTGGCAAATGACAATCAGCAACTTGTGCAGGTGACATGGCAAGTGCCAATCACTAACTTGTGGCAGGTGACGTTGCAAATAAGAATCAGTAACTTGTGGCAGGTGACGTGGCAAATGACAGTCCCCAACTTGTGGCAGGTGATGTGGCAAGCGGACACTCTGCAACTTGTAAAACAAAGCAAAAAACCCTAAGGTTGGCGCTGCGCTGAATTAATTGAGTGATTAAAGGTGTAACAAGAAATTAATAATTGTGTTAGTGAAGAGCAGCTAGCATTAAATTGTGTACCACAATCTTACAAACATAAAAACAAAAAAAGGGAATGCAGCGCTAATAAATGATGAATCAACAATATGAGTGAATAATTGATGATGTTAGCATAAAAAATGAAAAAAAATATATATTATCTCCCCAAAGAGTAAACAAATTGAGAAGTAAAAAAGAGAAAATCACCAAGCTGTAAAAAATCCAGAAATTAGTGAATGATTGCACTTGATTTTCTCATAAATATCCCACAAGTGAAAAATGTGAAAAAACTAAAAAAAGAAAAAAATGACACAGAAAGTCCAAAAAAAGTTCCATAAAGGTTTCCAAGACGGTGAGGATAGAGTGATGAGAGATGAAATTTCCACACTACACCCGTGCCTGTAAGAATGCCTGCTTACCGAAATTAAAGACTGTATCTCACCAGTCTCATAAAGCCTCTGGGAATTGAGGTATCCCACAACCCATCCACCTGAATGATCAGAAGGCTCAGCATAGAATCCAAACGGAACCGTGGATAATGAAAGAGAAAAGGATTCTCATAGCGTATAACGTTTTAAAATCACAATACGTATTTATTAAAGGTTGCACTTACAATTAAGTAGTGTATATTGAGCAGTAACAAGCAATCACAAAAAGAAATCCTCCTCCGTTGCTTCAGTACTGCGATGCTTCCTCGCTACCAGGACTCACACACCGCTGGCGTTCAGAGCGAAAGCGCGATGACGTCACAGCAACCCAAATTGCTGTGACGTCATCGCGCTTTCGCTCTGAACGCCAGCGGTGTGTGAGTCCTGGTAGCGAGGAAGCATCGCAGTACTGAAGCAACGGAGGAGGATTTCTTTTTGTGATTGCTTGTTACTGCTCAATATACACTACTTAATTGTAAGTGCAACCTTTAATAAATACGTATTGTGATTTTAAAACGTTATACGCTATGAGAATCCTTTTCTCTTTCATTATCCACGGTTCCGTTTGGATTCTATGCTGAGCCTTCTGATCATTCAGGTGGATGGGTTGTGGGATACCTCAATTCCCAGAGGCTTTATGAGACTGGTGAGATACAGTCTTTAATTTCGGTAAGCAGGCATTCTTACAGGCACGGGTGTAGTGTGGAAATTTCATCTCTCATCACTCTATCCTCACCGTCTTGGAAACCTTTATGGAACTTTTTTTGGACTTTCTGTGTCATTTTTTTCTTTTTTTAGTTTTTTCACATTTTTCACTTGTGGGATATTTATGAGAAAATCAAGTGCAATCATTCACTAATTTCTGGATTTTTTACAGCTTGGTGATTTTCTCTTTTTTACTTCTCAATTTGTTTACTCTTTGGGGAGATAATATATATTTTTTTTCATTTTTTATGCTAACATCATCAATTATTCACTCATATTGTTGATTCATCATTTATTAGCGCTGCATTCCTTTTTTTGTTTTTAACTCTGCAACTTGTGGCAGGCGACGTGGCATTTGGCAATCTGCAACTTGTGGCAGGTGACATGGCAAATGACAATCCGCAACTTGTGGCAGGTGACTTGGCAAGTGACAATCCACAACTTGTGGCAGGTTATGTGGCAAGTGGACAATCCGCAACTTGTGGCAAGTGAAAATCTGCAACATGTGGCAGGTGACGTAGCAAATGACAATCTGCAACTTGTGGCAGGTGAAGTGGCAAGTGACACGCTCAGGGCTCCCACTGATTCTGCATTATGGCGAGTTTAACTATTTCATTTTCTATAACAAAGTAATAATAGAAATAATGCGCTACAATCATCATGACACCATGACAACCATGGTGCCGTGACGGTTTAAGCGTCCACACCAGCCATTTCCCCAATAAATTGCCTGTGAAAAATAGTTTTTTTCTGGCAGTGCCCCTCCCGAGACTAGACTCTGGATCCGCCCCTGCTTCCCTTGCACAATTTAACACCCTACTGGTAGATCAACCCGATAGACTGGAGGCACATTTAGGAGCAGAGCAGAGAAAAGGCCCAACTCTTGCCAGGGCCTGGGAGAATGTAGTAGTGATTAATGATGAACCTGTTGAACCAGGGGATAGGCCCTGTTTTCTTTATTTCAGCAGCAATGAGGATTTACTGTATCGTGTCTGTAAAAAGAATGATGAAATTGTTGAACAGTTGGTGGTCCCTAAGCCATACAGATGGATGGTGTTGGAACTTCCCCATGGGCACTTGCTAGGAGGTCATTTAGGGGTTAAGAAAACCACTGAAAGGGTGTTGCGCAGGTCTTATTGGCCCAGGATATAGAAGGCTATTGAGAATTATTGCCAATCCTGTCCTATGTGTCAAATGTCAGCCCCACTTCGGAAGTCCTTTAGTGCCCTTACACATTATTGACGTGCCCTTTGAGAGGATTGCCATGGACCTTGTGGGCCCACTCCCTAAGTATGCCCGGGTCATCAACATATTTTGGTAATCATCAATTAGGCTACCTGTTGCCCTGAGACAGTTCCCTTACGCACTGCATCTGTTAAGAACCTTGCCAAAGAGCTGTTCATGGTATTCAATCGTGTTGGGATACCTAAGGAATCGGGGCACCCCATTTATGTCACAAATAACTTGGGAGTTGTGCAAGTTGTTTAAGGGGATACAGTTGCCAACCTCTGTGTGACGCCCTCAAACTGATGGCTTGGTGGAACGCTTCAATAAAACATTAAAGAGTTTATTAAATAAGGTTGTTAAGGATGGCAAAAAATGAGACTCCCTGATTCCATACTTGTTATCCATCAGGGAGGTACCCCAATCCTCTACGAGGTACTCTCCATTTGAGTTGCTTTATGGGGGACATCCTCTGGCACTCTTGCACATAGCCAAGGAGACCTGAGAGGAGGAGCAGACACCCCACAACAGTGTAATTCAGCATGTCGTTCAAATGCAGGACAGGATTGCAGCGGTAATGCCTATGGTAAAAGAACGCTTACTGCATGCCCAAGCAGCCCAACACACCAAAGGATATTGGCAAATACCCCTGACTGGTAGCGCCAAAAAGAAGACTGCATTTGTGAACTCGGAGGGTTCGTTTCAGTACAAGAAAATTTCTTTTGGGTTGCAAAATGCCACAACATTTCAGAAGGCCATGGACAGGAACCTAAGACTTCACTGACAGTATGCAGCAGCCTATCTGGACAATATAGTGTGGTACTTTGCACTGACTGTCCAGGCTGTCCTTGATTTCCTCTTTAAAGAAGGTTTTATGGCAAATCCAAAAAAATGTACCATTGGTTTAGAGGAAGCCAGGTATTTGGGCAAAAACTATTGGCTGTGGAGTCATTAAACCTCAAGTGAATAAAATAGAAGCCATCCAGGAGTGGCCATGTCCTGCAAACAAGAAGAAGGTCAGGGCCTTTCTTGGCATCACAGGGTATTCTAGAAGGTTTATCCCAGATTTTGCAACTATAGCTGCCCCACTGACGGACCTTACGAAAGGGAAAGACTCTGTAATGGTGAAATCGTCCCCAATAACAGAAGAATCTTCCCAAGTCCTGAAGAAGGCTCCTTGTGCACAGCCAGTACTGTACTCCCTTGATTTCTCCAACGACTTTTTGGTTCAGACAGATGCGTCTGATGTAGGTATCGGGGCAGTATTGTCACACAATGGGGAAGAACACCCTGTGGTGTACCTAAGCAGAAAGCTCAATGACCATTAGAAAAAGTATGCAGTCAATGAAAAGGAATGTTTAACTATAAAGTGGGCCGTAGGCGCTCTAAGGTTCTATTTGTTAGAGAGCCAGTTGGAGTTAGTAACCGACCATGCTTCCCTGAAATGGATTACCCAAAAGAAGGAGATTAATATACGGGTGAACCAGGGTTTTTTGGCTCTACAGGATTACTCCTTCACTTTAAAAAACAGGCCAAGTGTTAAGATGGGGAATATAGATGTCCTGTGTTCACTCCTGTTGGGCCACAGGTGTTCCAACCCTGGGGTTGAAACAAGGGGGGGAGAGATATGTAGCAGAGCGTCCCAGAGAAAGCCGGGAAAAGTCCTGTTCAGAGTTTATACATTTCCCAGGCTCCTGTCATACACATTCAGGGATCTATGATCCATGGTCCAGTTCGGATCGTGGATCTCTCCCACAGGCTAATTTAAGCTCACCTGAGACAACTTCGGTCTGTGAGAGCAACAGGTTGATGAATATTAATCAGGTTATGTGAAAGCTGTCAAGCTGTAGGCTTGCTCAGCCTGGTAGTGAGGACCTGTATTTTGTATAGTTAGTGCCGAGACACGACTAGATTTTTTGTTGGCTATTGTTGTTCTGTTTGTTTTTCTGAAACACTTTACAGCACTTGTGTATTTAAAAGACTTGTATATATCACCAGTAAACACTGCACTGTTTGTCACTACCTCGCTTGATTTGGTATCTGTGCTTGAAAGACTGCTTATCCCAGGGAGCTTTGTACCCGCCACCTATCCCCAAGGTTACCATAAATATAAATATATATATATATATATATATATATATATATATATATACACAATATGTTTGTGATGCATGATCCTGAAGTTATGTTTGGACTCTCACCTCCACGACTGACACTTACCGGCGGGTCTTGCTGGATGGAGCATCTGATGGACTTTACATACATGTTTTTCTGCCAACCGCATAGAAACTTCTCAAGCACAGGAGCATTTTTTTTCTTCATGTGTGTATGTGCTAGGCTAACAGAGAGGTGAAGCCTCCATCAATCAACATCTTATATCCCACCCCATAGTGTTCAACAATATGAGGACATGGAGGGGGGAGTAGAGTGTAATTTACCTCTGTGTATACGCCTACAGGCGTGACTCTATAGTCGCGTGCTGCACAGATACGAAAAAGAAGCAAATGCACAGCTTAGAAGGGAACTTAAACTGGAGCATGCTCAGTAGATATCAACAGCTAGTCTACACAATCTCAGACAAGGAGGGAGGGACAGTGAACACCAGACTCAACCAGGACTTTTGCAGTCTACAGGAAACAAATGCTCTAGTGCACAGGTGTCAAATACAAGGCCTGCAGGCAGAATCCGGCCCTCCAGGCCATTTCATGTGGCCCTCGCACCTCTCCTACAGCTGCAGGAGAGCTCCAGCCCCTCTCTGATCCTAATCCAGACCCTTACTTTCTGCTTTCAAGCAATGCATCGAGCTTCTTCCCAGCAGCAACATAAGGAAAGGGGGGTGCACTGTTATTTAAGGGAGAGTGTGGGAATCAACTTCTGATGGTGGGATGGCTCTTGACATCTAATGTAAAGGGGAGGGGATGCGCTGGACATCTAATCTTACAGATACAACCAGCTCTTTTAAAGGGAAATCATAATTTTTAGTAGCTGCCGCTTGTTGTTTTTTTGATACTACATACTTTTAATATATTGTTTATCTCTGCTACATACAAAATATGTTAAAATAGCACTAAAATGCTTTAAATATGATGTTGGTTGCATTTCACTGTCCCCTAATGTAGCAGCAGAAATCCAAAGAGCAAGATTAAACCCATCTTCCAGCACACCCACCTAGATTTTAATTTATATCTGTTTGTATATGAACACTTTTTTTTCCTCACTGTGAATTTTATTAGCTGTTCATTTTTTATTCTTTTACAATTAGTTTATGAAATGCAAATAACAAGGATATGAGAAAAACAGGATACATCTGATGAATGCAAATGATAGATTAGAAGCATAAATAATAAATAATACAAAAACAGAAATAACGTAAGGGGAAAAAGGTGTATAATATTGTTTCTGATATTTATCACCTCTCTTGTGCGTCTCTATTCGGACTGAAGGTCGTCCATCTCTCTGCACAATTATACACATGTGGAAGGGGGGTTGGGGGTTCCATAATTCAAATCTCAAAATGCCTTAGCTGTAACATCAGCGATGGTCCTGAGTACTGTCTGACAACTAAACAGTGTTGCATGGCTCTTCATTCTCAGACATAGAATCAGGTAAAACTGGGAGGACGACATTGTACTGTCACTAGGCAGTAATCATTGGACAAAACTGTATTTGCTAAACCATAGTAAGAAATAGGGATGAGCTCCGTATTCGAGTCGAACTCATGTTCGACTCGAACATCGTATGTTCGATCGTTTGTCAAAACGGGTCGTTTCACAGACCATAATTCACTGCGGCATCGCTGGCTGATGATTGGCCAAGCATGCACTATGACCCGCATGCTTGGTCAATCACAGCTTGCAAAAAACGGAGAGCCATAATTGGCCAAAGCCAGGGTGGCTTTGGCCAATTATGGCTCAGGGGGTTTAGTACACACCCCACACTATAAATGACCGCCTGCAGGTCGGCCTTGTGTAGTGTGTTGCGGTGGTTAACAGAGGACAGAGAGAGTGTAATTTTTTGCAGGTAGATAGAGTGGGCAGGCAGGCTAGTAAGTTAATGTTACAGTGTGTAGAGGATATATATACATCCCAGGTGTTGTACATATATTTATACACTGTATAGTTTAGCTAGATCAGTTCTTCCTAATTTACTGGCAGGCAGGTGATTGTGCTAGCTGCAGTATTCTTATGTGGTTTATTGCCTGTGTCCTCTGTAGTTTGCACCTAAAGCTACTTGGTGTGTACTGGCCGTGTGCTCTGTAGTTTGCACCTAAAGATTCAGGAGCAGTGATTTTAAAAAAAAGTTTTAAAAACGGTCGTTTTTTCAGGACTCCTAAAAAAAAAAACACGACAGTTTTTAAAACTTTTTTTCCATTGATACATGTTCCCTGGGGCAAGACCCGAGTTCTCAAAGACGTTTTCACTGGCATACTATAGACACCCAGCAGGTACAATATTTAAAGGAATTTTTCATTTTTTTTTTATTTTTTTTTTAAGCATCATTAAAATCACTGCTCCTGAAAAAACAACAGTTTTTAAAACTTTTTTTCCATTGATACATGTTCCCTGGGGCAAGACCTGGGTTCTCAAAGAAGTTTTACAACAATAACTTGCATATTAAGCTTTAAAATGAGCACCCTTTGAATTCAAACGTTCGAGTCCCATAGACGTCCATGGGGTTCGAAATGTTTGCGCGAACGTTCGGTCAGTTCGAAGGTTCTGGTGTGAACGGAACAGGGGGGTGTTCGGCTCATCCCTAGTAAGAATGGTCTGTATGACTGGAGCATAGGGTGAGTGAATCAGCCTGGGTTAGACTTATGAATAGTTTCACAAATTTTGCTTGATTTTCAAGTTTTGCGCACTTCTCAGTGAACTCCACTGATGTCTATGGGAGAAAAGCTTGGTATTAATTCTGGCCGAAAAACAGCTGAAAACAGCTGTTTTGGCGACATGCCGAAACAGCTTAAAAATTGCCGATATGGGCATTGGGTGCCCGTAAAAAACTGATGGCCGCTGGGCTGTCACGGCTCCATCCTCTGCCTCTGTCTATGGCAAGTGTCACTGCCAAAGTGTCCCTCCTGAGTCCTCCTGACTCGATCGGCTATTCAAAAATGGTGGAGCCCGGCCGGCTTCGGGTGGTTGTGGGGGAGGAGGTGATGGTGGCACTGTGGCAGGAGGTTGTGGGGCAGGAGGTGATGGTGGCACTGTGGCAGGAGGTTGTGGGGCAGGAGGTGATGGTGGCACTGTGGCAGGAGGTTGTGGGGCAGGAGGTGATGGTGGCAGGAGGTGGGGGTGGTGTTTTAACATACAATTATTTAAAAAAGAAAGAAAAGTAATTTTCGGTCTCGGTTTCGGCCTGACATTTTTTTTTATTTCAGTTTCGTTTCGGTTCTGAAATTTCCATTTCGGTGCACCTCTTTATATAATCCAATGGAATTTTTTGTCGGAGTTCCGTTCAAGCTGTCTTGCATACACATTGGCAGACGAAATTCTGACCGTCCAAAACGCAGTGACGTAAAACACTACGACGAGCCGAGAAAAATTAAGTTTAATGCTTCCGAGCATGCGTCGACTTTATTTTTCTCCGTTGGAAGTTCCACACAGACCATCAGAATATCCAATAGAATTTTTTTCCATTGGAAAAAAAATTAAACATGCTCTATTTTTAAACTCCGATGGAAAAAAGTCAGATGGGGCCCACACACGGTCAGAATATCCGATGAAAAAATTCCGTCTGACTTTTTTTCATCAGAAATTCTGATCGTGTGTACAAGGCATAAGGGTCTGGTATAGATGGTTTTGCGTGGGGTTCCCCATAAAAATCATTTGGTTTGGTTCCACACCAAACCATAAGAATCTCTTTGTTTTCATTGCATGGAGTCCCTCTTAAGATTCATACCAGAACTGGCTTGATAGGAATTGGTGACAACCCAATACATTTTTTTCTGTGTGTGGGGAGCCCCTATTAAAATCTAGAATAAGGGTCTGGTATAGATGAATGGAATCACATTTTTTTATTTTTTACAAACAATATGACCTGTCATTTTGCTGTCAATTTAATCACACTTTTTTTTGTACATGCCAGTCAGGCTGCAGTGGGTTGTATACATCGCACAGATGCCCACTTCACAGACAGGGTCAGGGCACCTCCTAGGTATGTTTATACATAGAGTTTTGCATTCTTAATGTTTCACTTTAAGCATTACTAAAACTCACTGCTCCCAGTCAAGACACAATTTTCCATTTTTTTGCTGTAGTACATCACCCCCAGGGTCAGTGCCCAGCCTCCATGCCATTTGTTTGAACATTTCTTGCCTATCGGCCTAAAAAAAAAAAATGAAGATTCAACTCCTAGTGACTACTGTTTGGATTCTGTGTCTGAACTTGCTCAAACTAAACTTAGGTGCGTTCAGCTCATCGCTAGTAAAGTTTTGCTAATTTATAGGGAATATTTAGAAATGTAAATTCTTCATAAACAGCACCCTAAGCACTTTTCTCTTGGACTACATCTTAAAAATAGTAGTGCGCTTCCTGATTCAGATTTGTGTTTCAGACAATAACAAAAAAAAAATCATGCCATATAACGTTAAATTTATGCATAGAGTTTCTCAGATCATAAGTATGTTTTTCATAAGAGATATGCTTATTTAGATCCATTATCCACTTAGTGCTCGTGGGCGAGACAAGATACATTTAATTGCAATTATCCTACGAGCTATAAATAAAGCTCTAGAGATACTCCATGAGGACAAAATCAAAGGGACTTTATAGGTGCCGAAAAACGTATTTCCAAAAAAAGTATATACCGTATTTATCGGCTTATAACACGCACCCCAATTTTAAGAATGAATTTTCAGGAAAAAATAAACAACTTTGAAGCAATCTAAGAGTCAGTGCCCATGAATGTCCATCTGCACCCTGATCAATGTCCATCTGCACCCTGATCAATGTCCATCTGCAGCCTGATTAATGTCCATCTGCACCCTGATTAATGTCCATCTGCACCCTGATTAATGTCCATCTGCACCCAGATCAATGTCCATCTGCAGCCTGATCAATGTCCATCTGCAGCCTGATCAATGTCCATCTGCACCCTGATCAATGTCCATCTGCAGCCTGATCAATGTCCATCTGCACCCTGATCAATGTCCATCTGCAGCCTGATTAATGTCCATCTGCACCCTGATTAATGTCCATCTGCAGCCTGATCAATGTCCATTTGCAGCCTGATCAATGTCCATCTGCACCCTGATCAATGTCCATCTGCACCCTGATTAATGTCCATCTGCACCCTGATTAATGTCCATCTGCACCCTGATTAATGTCCATCTGCACCCTGATCAATGTCCATCTGCACCCTGATCAATGTCCATCTGCAGCCTGATCAATGTCCATCTGCAGCCTGATCAATGTCCATCTGCAGCCTGATCAATGTCCATCTGCAACCTGATCAATGTCCATCTGCAACCTGATCAATGTCCATCTGCAACCTGATCAATGTCCATCTGCAGCCTGATCAATGTCCATCTGCAGCCTGATCAATGTCCATCTGTAGCCTGATCAATGTCCATCTGCACCCTCATCAATGTCCATCTGCACCCTGATTAATGTCCATTTGCACCCTGATCAATGTCTATCTGCAGCCTGATCAATGTCCATCTGCAACCTGATCAATGTCCATCTGCACCCTGATCAATGTCCATCTGCAGCCTGATCAATGTCCATCTGCACCCTGATCAATGTCCATCTGCAACCTGATCAATGTCCATCTGCAGCCTGATCAATGTCCATCTGCACCCTGATCAATGTCCATCTGCAACCTGATCAATGTCCATCTGCAGCCTGATCAATGTCCATCTGCACCCTGATCAATGTCCATCTGCAACCTGATCAATGTCCATCTGCACCCTGATCAATGTCCATCTGCAGCCTGATCAATGTCCATCTGCACCCTGATCAATGTCCATCTGCAACCTGATCAATGTCCATCTGCAGCCTGATCAATGTCCATCTGCACCCTGATCAATGTCCATCTGCACCCTGATTAATGTCCATCTGCACCCTGATTAATGTCCATCTGCGCCCTGATTAATGTCCATCTGCACCCTGATTAATGTCCATCTGCACCCTGATTAATGTCCATCTGCACCCTGATTAATGTCCATCTGCACCCTGATTAATGTCTATCTGCACCCTGATTAATGTCCATCTGCACCCTGATTAATGTCCATCTGCACCCTGATCAATGTCCATCTGCACCCTGATCAATGTCCATCTGCACCCTGATTAATGTCCATCTGCAGCCCATCAATGCATGAATGCAGCCTGATTATTGCAGTTTTATTTTAGTCTCATTTGCAGCCTCACCATCTATTATCAAATTAACATGAACATTGGAAAATCACAGAGCTGTAATTTCCTGTTTACTCAGCTCTCACACACACACAGTCCCGCCTCCGCCATCGGCATTGGACCAGCTCCTGTGATAGACAGAACACTGGTCCAATGCCGTGGCGGAGGCAGGACTGTGTGTGTCACATGACAGCCAAGTGAGAGCCGAGTGGAGAGGAGATGACAGCTTGGTAAATTTCAGCGCCCCCCCCCCCCCCCCGAGGTATGCTGTCGGCGTATAACACGCACCCACGATTTTCCCCTGATTTTAAGGGGAAAAAAGTGTGTGTTATACGCCGATCAATACGGTACTAAAATGTCCAAAACTTTATTACAGCATAAACAGTTAAAACCACTACTTTTTAATATCCATGCGGCTTGAATGCATGTGCAGTGTTTTCAGCTCTACATGTTTCACCAAACAATGGCTTCCTCAGGATACTTAGACCCCTTCCACACTGGGGCGCAGGCCGCATATGTGTTAAATCGCCACTAGTTTTAGTGGCGCTTTACCGCTGTTATGGCGGTGCTTTTTGACCGCTAGAGGGACGCTTTTACCCCCCACTAGCACCTGAGGAAAGTGTTAAAAGCGCCATTGTCGTAGCACTTTGCAGGTGCTTTGGCAGTGCTGCCCATTGATTTCAATGGCAGGGGCGGTTTAGGAGCGGTGTATACACCCCAAAGATGCTGCAAGCGCACCACCCCAGTGTGAAAGCACTCAGACTTTCACACTGGGGTGGCTTGAGAGGCGCTTTTCAATCGCTTTACAGGTACCATTTTTTGCGCTAAAACACTTGAAAAGCACATTAGTTTGAAAGTAGCCTTATGGAAACTGCATAAGGCACCACTAAAGATAAACTATAATATTAAGGCCCCATACACACGATAGAATCCATCCGCAGATAAATCCCAGCAAATGGGTTTCTGCGGATAGATCCTATGGTGTGTACATGCCAGCGGATCTGTTTCCGCGGAGAAATCTCCTCTGGGATGGATTTCAGCAGATCGAATATATGCTGTGCTGCACAACATATCCATCTGCTGAAATCCATTCCAACGGATGGATCCGCTCGTCTGTACAGACTTACCGGATCCATCCGTCCAAAGGGATTCCCCGCACGCGTCGTAATGATTTGACGCATGCGTGGAATTCCTTTTATGACAGCGTCGCGCCCGTCGCCGCGTCATAATAGCGGCGACGGCGCGACACGTCATCGCCAGAGGATTTCAGCGCGGATTTCAATGCGATGGTGTGTACACGCCATCGCATAGAAATCCTCTGAAATCCTCGAGAGGATTTATCCGCGGATACGGTCCGCTGGACCGTATCTGCGGATAAATCCTCTCGTGTGTATGGGGCCTAAGAATCAATAAACAAACAATCATATATAACAAAAGAAAATGCATAAGGCTATGATAATATACAAAAACATATATACATACGATCACTTGGAAGGCTGTCTTAACCAGGTTGTTTAGGATTATAGATAGGCCAAACACCCCCCTGTTTGGTTTGCACCAGAATATCTCGAACAGGAAAAAAGTTCTATAGGAAAATGCAAACTCTATTAAAGTCTATGGGCCAGATCCACAGAGCGAGTACGCCGGTGTATCTACTGATACGCCGCCGTACTTTCAAATTTCCCGCGTCGTATCGTTGTTTTGAATACTCAAAACAAGATACGACGGCTTCTGGGTTAGATCCGACAGGTGTACGTCTTCGTACGCCTTCGAAGCTAAGATGCAATACTTCGGCGTCCGCTGGGTGGCGTTCACGTCGTTTTCCGCGTCGGGTATGCAAATTAGCTATTTCCGACGATCCACGAACGTACACGCGGCCGTCGCATTCTCTTGCGTCGTCTCTAGTCGGCTTTTTCAGGCGTATAGTTAAAGCTGCTTTTTTGCGGCGTATAGTTAGATTTGCCATGTTAAGTATGGCCGTCGTTCCCGCGTCGAAATTTGAATTTTTTCTTTTTTTTTGCGTAAGTCGTCCGTGAATCGGGATGGACGTAAGTCACGTCTAAGTTAAAAAAATGACGTCCTTGCGACGTCATTTCGCGCAATGCACGGCGGGAAATTTAGGGACGGCGCATGCGCAGTTCATTAAATGAAACACGCCCCCTAATCGCCAATTTGAATTCCGCACCGTTACGCCGCTTGAGATACACTACGCCGCCGTAACTTACGGCGCAAATTCTTTGGGGATTCGAACCGGCCTAATGTAAGTTACAGCGGCGTAGCGTATCTCACATACGCTGCGCCGATCTATTTGTATGTGAATCTACCCCTATGGGACACAAACATGAAAAATCCTACTTTTAAAGGCTTATATGCAAGTTATTGCCATAAGTGTAAGTGTATGGGGACCTGGGTACTGCCCTGGGGGACATGTATCAATACAAATTTAATTTTTTAAAACAATCATTTTAAAGGAACAGTTATTTTAATGATGCGCAAAGTAAAACAATAAAAATAAAAAATACCTTTAAATATCATCGTCCCTTTAGTCTGCCCCAAAATTGGCACATCTGTACGATGTAAAGAATTGCTGCAGCAAAACTGACATTTCTAAAGGAAAAAGTGTAATTTAAACTTGCTCACGTCTTTAATGTATTGCCGGCAATACAGACAAAAAAAAAATTATGAAAAAAAGCCAAAATTAAAAAAAAGTGCCGTATGGTCCCCCCCAAAATCTATACCAGACCCTTATCTGAGCATGCAGCCCGGCAAGTCAAGAAAGGGGAGAGGATGAGCAAGCCCCCCCCCCCACCCCCTCCTGAACCATACCAGGCCACATGCCTTCAACACAAGGTGGTGGGTGCTTTGGGGCAGAGGGGGGCTCCCTCCCTATGTGAATGGGTATTGAATACATCATACCCCTATTCATTCACCAAAAAGCTTACACCAGTGCAAGGGCCGTGTTTGCCCGTATGCGATGCACAGGTGTTCCATGCATCTGTGTGCGGGCAGCCCCATTCCTTTCCGCTGAAAGCAGCAGCTGCATTGACACACACACTGCTCCCAATTTCACATGGGAATGAGTGAGTATACTGTACCTGAACTTACATTGTTTAGGTCCATGCAGTCACTGCTCCAAATAGACATAAATGGGACTGCCTGCACATGGATGCATGGAACGCCGGTGCATCCCATGCGAGGAAACACGGCCCTTCACATGGGTGTGTGCCTAAGTACGCCTAAAATGCCGCGTACACACGATCAGTTCGTCTGATGAAAACGGTCTGATGGACTGTTTTCATCAGACGAACCGATCGTGTGTGGGCCCCATCAGTTTTTTATCCATCAGTCAAAAAACTACAAACTTGTTTTTAAATGATCTGATGGTTAAAAAACCGATAGAAAAAAACGATCGTCTGTGGGTACGACCATCCGTTAAACATCCACGCATGCTCAGAATCAAGTCGACGCATGCTCGGAAGCATTGAACTTAATTTTTCTCAGCACGTCGTTGTGTTTTACATCACCGAGTTGGACACGATCAGATTTTTAACCAATGGTGTGTAGGCAAGACTGATCATCAGTCAGCTTCATCGGATAACTGATGGAAAAATCCATCAGACCGTTTTCATCAGACTAACCTATCGTGTGTACAGGGCATTAGAGTCTGTAAAAGACTTGATACTGGGGTGGAGATTCACCTTCCAGAAGGACAACGACCCTAAACATACAGCCAGAGCTACAATGGAATGGTTTAGATCAAAGCATATTCATGTGTTAGAATGGCCCAGTCCAAGCCCAGACCTAAATCCAATTGAGAAAAAATCCATCAGACCGTTTTCATCGGATGAACTGATCGTGTGTACAGGGCAAAAGAATTTGGCCAAAAACTTCTGAACCATCATAGCTGCAAACTACTCTATGCTCCAGAATTCCTTGTTTTCCAAAAATATACATCCATCGCTTTATTACTATAACTTACATTGGCTTGCCTTTCGAACAATCAGGAAGCGGGAGGACCCGCTCCCTAATTGGGCAGGAGGAGGATCAGTGTAACAATAGCGAATTTTCATTCGCTATTGTCACACAATGGGCGGGCTTGGGAGGGCAATGCTCTGCGCCTCGGCCGCCACAGTGAAATAATTTAAAGTTCATCGGGCGGCCCGGTACCGTTTGATCCACGGACCGCTACCGGTCCGCGGCCTGGGGGTTGGGGAACACTGGTCTAGGGTATGTAGCCCTTTTTACTGTTTGCATTCAGCTCTTCTCTCGGTGCACAGTGAACTGGAATCCATTACATTGTCCTATTCTGCCCTTCATCTCTCTCCTGTCTTTTCTCATTTTTTATCAATACACAGAGAGACAAATTTAGAGAATGGGCGTACGTTTAATACCTAATACATAGGCACACAGGTTCAAACTGACAAGTAAATTAATTTTACTTTTTGATATGTTTCACAGTGCCTGGTTCTCTATCCATCTGTGTTGAGTCTACATGCGTTACAATGGTCACCAGAGGGTAGCATTAACACATTAATGACTTTCCATTAAAAGGTGAGGCTGGCGAAGGAAAATTCATATTGAGTGAATGTGCTAATATGGTTCACAGGCAGTGAAGCTCTGTGATACTAATGGAATCTTCAATAAGATGAAATGAAAAGACCAGCAAAAGCTGCAGATATTAGTATCATGTCAGACAATATATGTAAAGCACATGAGAATGGAGCATTTATCACACTGGGATGGGAGGTCAACTGATGTGAAAATATAATTGAAGGCATTAGACCACATTCATAAAGATCAGTCTGACAATTTATATAAATTGTACCTAAAAGTCACATTTCAAAGACCACAAAAGAGCAAATATATTTTCTAAGAGAATTCTTTCCTCTATATTGCAGACATGAGTGATGTATATTTTCGAGCCCGGCTTTTTCTTTGTGAACAGGGTTTAACTATAGCCATAGGAATGCATGTTAGTTTTATGGTAACTGCAGGCACAGAGGACCCAGGGAAGATACTGTACATAAGGGGTGGCCAACCAGTGGCCCGGGGCCACATGTGGCCCGCGGAGTCCTCTGATGTGGCCCGCGACCTCCTGCTCTGGACTGGTGGGTTGGCAAGCCCAGATCGCAGGTTGCCGACCCGCCATACCGCAGCATCAGTGTTGTGAATGAAGCTGGTGGTAGAGGAAGAACGCAGCTGCGGAGCAGAGCCCCATAAGCCGATGCGTCCTCTACAGCGCCGGCTTTTGCCACAAGCGAAGTCTATGGAAAAGTTCAGCTAACCCGAAGGATAGACACAGGTGCACTACGCTTCACCTGCGTTGTGGGTAAACCGCAGCACATCAGTGTGAAAGCAGTCTTGCGCCCTTTTCACACAATCAGCCCGACCAAATGGGACCCTCAATTCACCTCTATAGAGTGACAGATGTCCGTTTACTCCGCCTACCTCCAATCCAAACAGAAGGGAATTCGTCCCCTTCCATCTGGGTGGATCAGAGGGCCTATAGAGTAGCCGTGACCTGTCATCCCCCTGCTCCGCTCATTGTGGCCCGCGACTGGTTACCAAGTTGCTTAAGTGGCTCTCGCTCTTCAAAAGGTTGGGCACCCCTGCTGTACATGCATATTGAGTCCATATGCAGATTCAACAAAAATTGCAATTTATAATTACTGTATTTGCATAGTGCTTCTTAATATTAATAAGGCAACTATAACCAAGCAACTAAATACATACAAGGATGAGTGAATAATTATCTGTACTCTATTTTTATAATTAATTTGAACAACAGTACAGAACGCATCCCTTTTGAACATAGTCCCCTCGCTTTTAAAGAACTTGTTCCAGCCTTCCACAAGTTTGTATATATGCTCGAAAAAAAATGTTTTGTTTGTCCCTCAGCCATGTATGTACTGTGGATGTGCATGGGAATCCTGCTCCTTCTACGTGCTTGACGCTTGTCCAACTGATTCTTTTTTTTTTTTTTTACGTCTCAATTCATTCATGTACACTTTGCCATGCTAAAACACAGTCCCCATATTGTGATGAAGGCCTTCCGTGGCTTTTGGCTCCTGGTGCACCTTCAGAGCACAAAAAAAACAGATCACTGCTCACTGTTCTTCTTTGAGCCAAACGGCTCATTGGAATTTTAATTGCTGATTGTGTTGTCACTTCTTAGGCCTCGTACACACCATCAAACCGAAATCCCCGCGGACAGAGAACGCGGTGACGTAGACGACACCAACGTTCTCTATCGCGCAAGTTCAATGCTTCCACGCATGCGTCGAATCAATTTGACGCATGCGCAGGATTTCGGTCCGCTGGTTAGACGTACTAACCAGCAGACATGTCTGACGGACAGCTCTCCAGCGGACAAGTTTCTTAGCATGCTAAGAAACTTTTGTCCGCTGGAAATCTGTCCGCTAGCCTGTACACACGATCGGATTTGTCCTCTGAAACTGGTCCGCGGACCAGTTTCAGCCGACCTGTCCGGTCGTGTGTACGAGGCCTCAGGGATTCAATTTCTCTGGTAGTCTGCCTTACAAAGAGCGCTAGAGTTGGATTCTGGCTCAAAGATTCTAACTGAAACTGTCTTTCCTTATTTTTATTTCCTTCATCATTGATTGCCTCATTTTCAATGTGTGAGTCCCATTGATCGACTAGATTGCAGGGCTCACTTTTCTGCAGCAGCAGGTTCAGGTCTCAAAGGGACCTGAAATCTGCAGCAGTTACGCTGGGTTGTATTTTCTCTTCCTGATTTGCATGTTTACAATACAAGTTATTTAATACCAACTTCCGGACAAATACATTTATGTCTTTAATTGTTTCAAATCTATCTATACCTTTACCTGGGCAAAATGATAGTCTCAATGAGAATACCTCTTCCTTTTTAGTTAGTTTGTGAGATGATAAATTGATATTTAATCTCCCTTTCTGTGGCTTTTATAGTTGCATAGTTACATAGTAGGTGAGGTTGAAAAAAGACCATCAAGTCCAACCTGTGATTATATGTCAGTATTACATTGTATATCCCTGTATGTTGTGGTCATTACTCACCTCCTCATAGAAGGTTAATAGATAGGTTTGGCAAGAATGATTCTTCCATGAATGAATGAATCCATGCTGATCACTGCTAATGATACTGTTTTCATTACTAAAATCTTGTATATAGTCCCTGGTCATTTCCTCCAAGAGCTTGCATACTATTGATGTTAGGCTAACTGGTCTGTAATTCACATAAGATTCAATCCCTTTGTGTTTTTTATGAGATTGATTTGTGTTCATTTTGTCTAACAAAAAAAAAAAAAAAATCCCTTTTTGTATTCTGGGAATAGTAGATATGTGCACTGCCAAAAAATGTTTTTTTTCTATGTGTTTCATTTTTTTTCTGGGTCATTCATTATGATCGATATTCGTTATTTCAAATAAATTCTGAAAAATATGAATTTGTTAAGTTTTTTTTATAGATGCGGTATTCGTTAATTTGGAGATTTGGATTTTTTTTATTCATTACGTTCAATTTGTATTCGTTATTTCGATAATTTGTAACGTTCACGAACAGCCAAATTTTAACAGGAATTCCAATACCTATAATTTTAATAGTTTGATTATCATTATAGTTTTTATTATTATCATTATTTATTATTAATAAATAATAATAATTAAAAAAATATATAATATTGGTTAATAAATGTAATAATTTAACTACTTCCGAACTACTCACCGCACCTATACTGTGACATGGCGGCCCAGCTGCACAAAACAAGGTACCTGCAACTTGTTCGCGCTTCCTGGTCTCGGGTATGCACGCCGCGGGTGACCCGCTTCCACTGTGATTGGACACATCGGGAGCCAATCAGAGGGTGCTAAAGAAAACAACCCCCCAACATTTTTTTTTAATATATCAATAGTAAAATGATTAACTGTTATCTTGCAAGCCCTTTACTGGAGCCCTAAAAAAAAGCTAATTTAAATAACATCTTCAGCTCTGTGTAAACAAAGGAAATGGTGGGGATGATGTACAAAATGATGACGGTATTAAAAGAACTGCGTCCAGAAATAGACAAAATAAAGGTTCAAAACAAGCACCTGGGCCAGATGGCTTACTCCTACGCATGCTGAAAGAATCCAGCTGTGTTATTTCTAATACATTATTTCTAATTTTAGAGACTCTTTAAAGTGGACCTGAACTCAAAAAGTGAACAGTTGCTTACCTAACATCTACAAAATGTTTATTGTGCTTAAAGAGGAGCTTGAGTCCTTTTGTTCATTAAAAGTCAGCAGCTACAAAAAATTGTAGCTGCTGACTTTGATAAGCAAACACTCACCTGTCCAAGGATCCAGCGATGTGGTCACCCGAACTGTCGCTTCTCTCCTGCACTTCGCAGGTGCAAGTCGCGCTGTGCTTGCTGAATGGTCCGACAGTCTTCTGGGATCTATGATTTGTCCCAGAAGACCCAGGTACCTGTCAAAATTAGCTTTCCCCACCCCCCAAAAAATTACATGCCCAGGCAGGGGGTGGGGGTTGAATTTAGTGCTTAAAGAGGAAATTCCCCCTTTGGGTGG
The DNA here is from genome assembly GCF_905171775.1 of Rana temporaria. NCBI lineage: Eukaryota > Metazoa > Chordata > Amphibia > Anura > Ranidae > Rana > Rana temporaria. The sequence goes on along the minus strand of NC_053497.1, from coordinate 27,568,607 downwards.
AGCTCCGCTTTAAGCAGTGCTTAGAGAGATTTACTTTTGTCTTGAGCTCTTTTTCCTCAATAACAGCATGTAATGCCAATCTACAGATTCTAGAACAAGCAAGATACTTTCCTGTATTGGAAGAGGCATGCATCCAGCAAGCTATTGTAGGCAAATAAAGTACAATGTCACTTGTATACATATGGGGTCTGAGCATGCCTCCGCTGCCTCTGATTGGCTGTGCAATTTGGCAACTTCCTGGAGGGATAGCTCAGACGGGTTAGGACTTGTTTCTGAACACATCGGAACTGATCCTTTGTGGGGAGGTTATTGGGTAGCAACAGCATGCTACACAGCATAGAGAGACAAGCATTTTGTCTTCATAACAATTATTTTTTAATTTGGTTCAGCTATTAACCACTTCCATACAGGGCATTTTCACCCCCTTCCGGCCCAGACCAATTTTTAGTTTTCAGCACTGTCGCACTTTGAATAACAGTTGCGCGGTCGTGCGACGTGGCTCCCAAACAAAATTGACGCCCTTTTTTCCCCACAAATACAGCTTTCTTTTGGTGGTATTTGATCACCTCTGCCTTTTTTATTTTTTGCGCTATAAACAAAAGAAGAGCGACAATTTTGAAAAAAATACAATATCTTTTACTTTTTGATTCAATAAATATCATATTTTTTTTTTTAAAAACATATTTTTTTCCTCAGTTTAGGCCGATACGTATTCTTCTACATATTTTTGGCAAAAAAAACAAAAAAAAAATTGCAATAAGCGGATTTGATCGGTTTGCTCAAAAGTTCTAGCATCTACAAAATAGGGAATAGAATTATGGCTTTTTTTTTTTTACTAGTAATGATGGCGATCTGCGATTTATTATGACCGTAACATTGCGGCGAACACATTGGACACTTTTGACACGTTTTTGGGACCATTCACATTTACACAGCGATTAGTGATATAGAACTGCACTGATTACTGTGTAAATGTGACTGACAGGGAAGGGGTTAACACTAGGGGGCGCTGAAGGGGTTAAATATGTTCCCTAAAGTGTGTTCTAACTGTAGGGGAAGGGGGACTCACAAGGGGAGGAGATCGATGTGAGTTCCTCTGTACTGGGAAGACACATTTGTCTCCTTTACCACTGACAGGACATGGATCTGTGTGTCTACACACACAGATCCATGGTACTGCCGTGATTGCGGGCAATCGCGGGTGCACGGCGGACAGCGCGGCCGCCGGGCATGCGCACCGGGTCCCAAGCAATGCGGCAGGGGCGCGCAGCCTGAGGGACAAGGGGGTTCCCGCCGACATCATTTTACTATGACTCGGTAGGGAACGGGTTAACAAACTATCTTAAAGTAGTTCGGTAAAGCTACAGAAACTCTCGGCAGAGCTTTTTTAAGGCTGGGTTCACACCGCAGCACGCTCCGGCTCACAGCAGGGGTCTGGTGCCTCCCAATCAGTGTTGCCAACCTACCAGATTAAAATTTACTGACACGACACCCGAAATTTACTGGCACAGCCACGTTTTTACTGGCATTTACAAAAGTTACATTTTAATTTTAAGAACACATTTCAATATTTAGGCTACAAATAAGTACAATATGCAATTGGAAATGTGATTTAAGGTAGATATTAAGGCAAAAAAAAAACCATAATTCTTATTTTATTTTTGATATAGTAAGTAAGTAGCTCAGGAGGGCAAGAAATTAGAAATGAGCTGGCACACACACATGAAATTGACTCTCACCGTGACTGATAGCAGTATGCAGCAGCAAAGATCACCCTCCTGAGTGACAGTCTCTCTCCACAATAAAAGGTGGTCCCTCCACTCCAAACAGCACTAACAGTCCTGTTTCTGTCTTGCCTTGCTCCTGTCCCTCCCGAGGCTCAGGCCGCTCTACTTGGCTCCCTTGTACCATGACATTACATAACACTCTCGTGCATCACCTCCACCAGTCCAATCCCCTGCCGACACTGGCTGAACACACTGTAGCAGGCAATCGAATGGTCTCAGCAGCCTCAGGACCCAAACTGCTAATACTGGCTGCCAGTAAAAATACTGACGGTTGGCAACACTGCTCCCCATTGACTCTTTCAGATCTGATTTTAGCCAGAATTGATGGCTGCCAAAATGTGGGATCGGCCCCATAGAGAGTCGGTCACAATCTACTGCTTTGCGAATTGGATGTGGTGAAAGCCATATCCAATTCGCAATAGTGTGAACCCAGCCTAAAACTGGTGCAGGATTTTTTAAAGGACCCTACTACTAGAAAAGTGGAGGAAATGCTTTCCTGAATTCAGTATTTTACAGCTCTGCCCAGTTCACCTCTATGGACCCCTTGCCTCTGTTTTGGATTTTAGGAGAGGGGGGCCTCCTTGTCCTAGGGTGACAAAGCTCACAGACACAGTAAAGTAAGGCCCGGTACACACGAGCAAACATGTACGATGAAACCGGTCCGTCGGACCGTTTTCACCGTACATGCCTGCCAGAGGGCTTCTGTACGATGGTTGTACTAACCATCGTACAGAAGTCCGCGCGTAAACAATACGCGGGGCGTGCCCGCGTCGTCGCCGCGACGACGTGGGCGGGCCTGCCATTGGTCGAATGTGCCTAACCTTAAGGCCCCGTACACACGATAGAATCCATCCGCAGATAAATCCCAGCAAATGGGTTTCTGCGGATAGATCCTATGGTGTGTACACGCCAGCGGATCTGTTTCCGCGGAGAAATCTCCTCTGGGATGGATTCCAGCAGATCGGATATTTGCTGTGCTGCACAACATATCCATCTGCTGGAATCCATTCCAACGGATGGATCCGCTCGTCTGTACAGACTTACCGGATCCATTCGTCCAAAGGGATTCCCCGCACGCGTCGTAATGATTTGACGCATGCGTGGAATTCCTTATATGACAGCGTCGCGCCCGTCGCCGCGTCATAATCGCGGCGACGGCGCGACACGTCATCGGCAGAGGATTTCCGCGCGGATTTCAATGCGATGGTGTGTACACTCCATCCCATCGAAATCAGCGGATATCTTTGAGAGGATTTATCCGTGGAAACGGTCCGCTGGACCGTATCTGCGGATAAATCCTCTCGTGTGTATGGGGCCTAACTCTATTAGTTCAATATTATTCTACATGAAGAGAAAAGATTTGACATAGAGAGAAAAGATTCGACATAGAGAGAAAAGATTTGACATAGAGAGACATGAAGATTCGACCTAGAGAGACATGAAGATTCGACCTAGAGAGACATGAAGATTCGACCTAGAGAGACATGAAGATTTGACCTAGAGAGACATGAAGATTTGACCTAGAGAGACATGAAGATTCGACCTAGAGAGACATGAAGATTCGACATAGAGAGACACGAAGATTCGACATAGAGAGACACGAAGATTCGACATAGAGAGACATGAAGAGTCAAATTTTTATTTTTGAAAGATTCTTTGGATTTTCGGACAAATGCATTTTTTTAACGAAAAACGAAATAAATAAACGAATTTCGGGAGTAACTAAATAAATTTATTTTTTGGACGAAAACGAAATTACTAAACAAAATATTTCAGTATGCACATGTCTAGTAAGTATGTGTTATCACGAAAATACAGAAAGTGTGTCTTTAGCTGGATCATCAAGTGATAATAAGGCAAAGAAGCCTAAAAAAAAAAAAGAAAACTAAAGGCAGCCACCTCACCTCTGCCATGGTAAGCTGCACTGTATTACATTTTTGTTTTTGGAATTAGATACAACTTTAATATGTATTTTGTGTGTATAAGTAGAGATATGCACACAAAAACGCAATAAACATATGCTGCTCCTCTTGAAATCCTCTCCATGCTCCGTCGCTGTCACTAAGAATTTGCTGACCTTTCTGTGTATTATTCCTGGAACCGGCTGATATCACGAAGGGAGGAAGAAAACTGGGGGGTGATGGGGAGGGGTTGTAGAGAAAGCCTAGGGGGATGCGTAATAAACATTTACAGTTCTCTGCTCCTGCATAAACTCTACCAAGTCCCACATATCAGCCAAAGAGAAAAAGGTCAAAAAATTATTTAGCAACAACTTACTCATATATCCCAGGCTATTGTTAGGAAAACTGCAAGGAAGCTGCCATTGCTTAGCTCTTTTTAAAAATGATGGCTTACTGGCTTTAATGCTGACCCAATGTCTTTGTTACTTTCAGTCACTAATCCAGAATAGTTACACAGATCAGGATCGCTTACTTACTTCTGACTTTACTAACTGCCTAATTGTTCTAGGTCAGGTACTCAGACTTCCCATCATTCATAAATTTGAATTTGCAACTCACACTGGGAGGTATGCAGTATCTAGTACAGGGGTCTCCAAGCTTTTCAAACAAAGGGCCACTTTATTGCCCTTCAGACTTTAGGAGGGCCGGATTGGGGCCAGCAAGGGAAGAAAATGTCACGGACCCGGCATCAGAGAGAACACATATGGCCTCAGGGTTGGTGGTCAATAGGAAGAGGAGTATTCCCCCTATTAGTAGGGGGAATAGTATCCCATCATTGGTATCAGTGGATAATATAGTGCCCCATTGTTGGTGTCAATGGGAGGAATGGTGCCTCATGTCAGTGGGAGGAATTGTGCCCCAAGGGCCGAATAAAGGCTAGCAAAGGGCCACATCTGGAGACCCCTGGTCTAGTACAATGTTGCTGAACTGCTGGTCCAATAAATATATTTATTAGTACCATTTACATAGCACCATCGATTTAGGTAGAGTTATGCTGTGTACACTTGGCTGTTTCTTCTCCTAGAAAAAAACAACGTTTTTCTCGACGTGATTCTTGTCAAGCCTGCCTTGCCTACACACGATCGTGAAAAAAAATGCTCGAGCAAAGCGTGGTGACGTACAACACGTACGACGGCACTATAAAGGGGAAGTTCCATTCAGATGGCGCCACCCTTTGGGCTGCTTTTGCTGATTTCGTGTTAGTAAAAGTTTAGTGAGAGACGATTTGCGCTTTTCAGTCTTCATGCTTTTCAGTCTGTTACAGCGTGACGAATGTGCTATCTCCATTACAAACGCTAGTTTTACCAGAATGAGTGCTCCTGTCTCATATTTTCTGAGCATGCGTGTTTACACATGATCATTTTTTCACAACGTGAAAAACGATGCGAAAATTTAGAGCATGTTCTACATTTTTCTACATTTTTAATGCCCATTTTTCACGTCAAGAAAAATGCTCTGGAGCCCACACACGATAATTTTTAACCGCTTAACGACTGCCGCATGTACATATACGTCGGCAAAATGGCACGGACAGGCAGAACGACGTGCCGGCACGTCGTTGCCTTTCCACGGGTCGGGGGTCCGATCGGGGCCCCCCCCCCCCGGTACATGCGGCGGTCGGTAAGCCTCAGGGAGGGATCCGGGATGAGGGCGCGGCTATTCGTTTCTAGCCGCCTCCTCGCGATCGCTCTCCGGAGCTGAAGAACAGGGAGAGCCGTATGTAAACACGGCTTCCCCGTGCTTCACTGTGGCGGCTGCATCGATCGTGTGATCCCTTATATAGGGAGACACGATCGATGACGTCAGACCTACAGCCACACCCCCCTACAGTTGTAAACACACACTAGGTGAAACATAACTCCTTTAGCGCCCCCTGTGGTTAACTCCCAAACTGCAACTGTCATTTTCACAATAAACAATGCAATTTAAATGCATTTTTTTGCTGCGAAAATGACAACGGTCCCAAAAATGTGTCAAAATTGTCCGAAGTGTCCGCCATAATGTCGCAGTCACGAAAAAAAAATCGCTGATCGCCGCCATTAGTAGTAAAAAAAAAAAATAATAAAAATGCAATAAAACTATCCCCTATTTTGTAAACGCTATAAATTTTGCGCAAACCAATCGATAAACGCTTATTGCAATTTTTTTTACCAAAAATAGGTAGAAGAATACGTATCGGCTTAAACTGAGGAAAACATTTTTTTTAATGTTTTTGGGGGATATTTATTATAGCAAAAAGTAAAAAATATTGCATTTTTTTCAAAATTGTCGCTCTATTTTTGTTTATAGCACAAAAAATAAAAACCGCAGAGGTGATCAAATACCACCAAAAGAAATCTCTATTTGTGGGAAAAAAAGGACGTCAATTTTGTTTGGGAGTCACGTCGCACGACCGCGCAATTGTCTGTTAAAGCGACGCAGTGCCGAATCGCAAAACCTGGCCTGGGCATTTAGCTGCCTAAAGGTCCGGGGCTTAAGTGGTTAATGACATTAAAAAAAAAAGGAATTTTTCACGTCATGAAAAACGGTCGTTTGTACGCGGCATTATACATACTGTACATTCACATCAATCCCTGCCCTCAAGGAGCTTACAATCTAAGAACCCTATCTCACATAGTTACACTGTTAGGTTGAAAAAAAGACACAGATCTACCTAGTTTAATCAAATAGTCAACCTCCATACACAAAATCCTATACCCACAGTTGATCTAGATGTAGGCAAAAAAAAACCCCGTGAAGCATGGTCCAGCGTGGGGAAACGATTCTTATTCCTCCAGATCTTTCCTGGATCAACAATCTCTATAAATGTTAATATTCAGTTATATTTGGTATATTTAGGAGTGCATCCAGCTCTTTTTTTAGAACACTTTACTGAGCTGGCCAGAACTAGATCTTTAGGGAGTGTATTCCAAATTGTCAGCTCTTACTGTGAAAAAGACTTTCCATATGTGAAGGTTAAATCGCTTTTCCTCCAGATTCATCTTTTCCTCCAGATACAGTTCTTCCTTGTCCTCTGTAATGACCTGATAGTTACATAGTAGGTGAGGTTGAAAAAAAAACAAGTCCATCAAGTCCAACCTATGTGTGTGTGATTATATGTCAGTATTAAAAAGGAGGGTAGAAGGTGGTGGGATTATCACGGTGCCACAAAGAGAAACCAAGTTCTGAATACAATTTGAATACAAAAATAAATTATTTTATTAAATTACAAAAATTCAAAGTCTAATCACGTGAACATGGGAGCAAAATGTAATATGTACAAACAAATGGTCAGGTCCTCCCGACTAGTTTCGCCAAACCCTTGGCTTCATCAGGGGATTATGACTAGGGTTGAGCGAACCCGAACTGTAAAGTTCGGGTTCGGTACAGACTTTTGGTTTTTTTGTACCCGGACCCGAACCCGGACAATTTGCTGTAAGTTCGGGTTCGGGTCTGGTGTTCAGCAATGTAATGGCACGCTGCAGGGCAGCCAATCACCATTTGTTTTACTCCTGTGACCTAGAACCCATCACAGCCATGCCTACTGATGGCATGGCTGTGATTGGCAAGTGCAGCATGTGACCCAGACTCTATATAAGCTAGAGGGACATAGCACAGCTCATCACTCTTCTTTAGATAAGTAAGGGTAAGGAAAGGCTGCTGCTGATCTGATCTGAGGGAGAGATTTAGATAGGAGTCAGACTGGCCTGCTACAGAAATCATATTTCACCAGTGCTGCATATGTTCCTGTGAGATACTCTGCATTAGATACTTTAGGGAAAGGTTCCTGATTGTTCTTATTGAGAGAGAAATATATAGGAGTCAGTCCTGCTTCACAAATCAAATTGCAGCAGCACTGCATATGTTCCTGTGAGATACTCTGCATTAGATACTTTAGGGAAAGGTTCCTGATTGTGCTTATAGGGAGAGAAATATATAGGAGTCAGTCCTGCTTCAGAAATCATATTACACCAGCACTGCATATGTTACTGTGAGATACACCCTTTATATACTTTTCTTCTATTGTGCTATTCAAAAAACATCCATTTAGGGCAAAAATATATATTTTGCAGTGTTTCCTCCAGTGTTTGCAGTGTTTCCTCCATATCTGTACGTGTGAGATAAACACTTTAGCTAGAACAGTGAACAGTGAATAGAACAATAGAAGAACTTCTATTGTTCTATTCACTGTTCACTGTTCTGTTCACTCTTTTGGGGTTTACCCTAATTTAAAAAATAAATCGATTAAAAACAAAAACCTGCTGTGTTGGCTGTGTTGGCATTGTGGGGCGGCAAGTATCAGGAGATATGGACTACATTGACTCTTGGGAGAAGCAGACTACACTTCCCACAATGCCCTGAGTTATTGGAACATGTGCCACCTCCGCACAGACTTATGGGGGAGATTATTTAAGGAAAGGGAGAGGCTGATCTCGCTCTCTCGGGACCTGCACTTCTCTCCTCTGCGGAACTGCTGACAGAGCACAGCCGTGTTGTTAGGCCAGAAGCCTGGGCCTAAATCCACCGAGAGACCAGCCGTCTGGAAGGAAGCAAGACCCCAGCATCCAGCCCGTGTACCCGGGGATCGTAGAGGCAATCCAGCTGTCAACTGAACCAGTGGAGCACCCTCGTCCGGGACAATGACGAGTGTTAGTTCACCAATGTTGCTGTCCCAGACATTCTGTTTAAGTTCCCTCATTGATTGCCACCTTGGATTACAATTTCTCACGTGCACCAACCGGCCGCAACGTGGACATTAACTGTTCTGCAGAACTGCCCGCTAGAGGGCACTCGCGAGTATAGACTATCTACCTTGGTTTAAATGAGTGGTACCATTTATTGGTTAAGTCTTTCTTACTGTCATTAATTGCTGATTCCTGCAAGGGCCCTTGTGAATCATAGTGAGTCATTGCTTACCATTTGTGTTCATAATTCAAACCTATGCTTGTTCCCTTAAGTTTCCATAAAGTAAACTTATCCTTTTCATTTAAATATATATTCACTGTGTGGAGTGTATTTTCTTGCCTAGAGGAACCATCCTTAACAGCAGGTAATTCTATTGTTATACTATTATTGTGACCCCAGCCCAGCAGAGGTTACAATATCTCAACCACCAGGCTTCTGATGTGTCAAGGGAGGGTTCGAGCTAGTTAATAGGGGTGAGCTGAGCCAACAGAGAGTAAATCCCAAAACAATCAGCAGGTCCTTCAGGGGTAGCGCTACATAAAAAAAAAACAGTATTTCAGACTAAATTTCGACCGTCCAAAACGCAGTGACGTAAAACACTACGACGAGCTGGGAAAAAGTTCAATGCTTCCGAGCATGCGTTCTCCGTCGGAGTTGCACACAGACGATAGGAATTTACTACCGTTTTTTTTTTTTTTTCATCAGAAAAAAATAAAACATGTTCTATTTCTAAACACCAACGGAAAAAAGTCAGATGGGGCCCACACACGATCAGAATTTCCAATGAAAAAAGTCCATCTGACTTTTTTTCATCGAAAATTCCGATCGTGTGTACGCAGCATTAGTGTTCTCTTTTATACTCTGGAGCTCCTGCTGGATTTTGCTTCCAATCCCCTTGTGGAGGCTTCCATTTGTGGAAGAACATTTTATGGTTACACAACCTATCACATTGCTATAATCTTTTTATATGGACTATAAACTGAAGGACTTATGAATAAATAGTTGTTGAACGAATCAGATTGGACCGATGGACCGTTTTCATCAGACAACCTGATCGTGTGTGGGCCCCATTAGTATTTTCCCCATCAGTGAAAAAAAATAGAACCTGTTTTAAAAATTTTCGTATGGTTAAAAAAAAAAAGATAGAAAAAAACGATCGTCTGTGGGGAAATCCATCGGTCAAAAATCCTGCTCAGAATCAAGTCGACGCATGCTCGGAAGCATTAATTTTTCTCTGCACGTCGTTGTGTTTTACGTCACTGCGTTGGACACGATCGGATTTTTAACCGATGGTGTGTAGGCAAGACTGATGAAAGTCAGCTTCATCGGATATCTGATGAAAAAATCGATCAGACCGTTTTCATCGAACCGATCGTGTGTACAGGGCATTACTTATTTATTATATGTGCAATGATTTTTGTATTTTTGCAATTTTTGGATTCTTCCTCTACATATATGGTTTAAGAAAACTCATTAGCATTACCTTCACTAAATGTCACATGTGAATATTTTGTTAGATGTTTGTAAAACTGGCATGCGGAGGCCACAGGATAATTATGCCCCAACGTATCTGGGGATTTACATAATTTCACATGGCAATTAAAGAATCCAAGGGAATATATTTTTCCTGCCTCTTTCTTTTTCAGCTTCTTGTACAAAGAAAGTGTTCGTTTACATTAAGGACTCGGCTCCAAGCTGCTTATTTGCATAAAATGAAAGGTTTCTGTATTGTGAACCAGCAGGGTACCATTTAAAATTCTGTTTTAAAAACCTCACCTTAAAATAAGAAAATGTTAATATCATTTTGCAGTCTGCGTGAGTAGCCGACAGATGCCTGCTCATTTCTACGTTTTATACAATGGATTTTTTTCTGTTCTGGTTAAGATTTCAGCGCTCTTGATAATGTCTTTACTGGAACAAGAGCTTATTTTATCACTGTTTTCCCTTTCATCTCCAGTCCCTATTCTATCTGCTCATTTATGTGTTTAGAAGTCTCGTTGAAAGAATAATGTTCATGGTATGAGGTTATTGTGCTCATTATTCTCTGTAGTGACACGTGGCTTGTATGACTGTACTGCACTTTTAGAACTACCTCCATAATAGCCCATATAGCTGCTTGGGGCCCATTCGAGTCATACATGCTGGTCCACTGTTGCTTCATGCTGGTACATTTTCTTCAAGCCACCAAGACATATGGGTCAATTCACTAATTGCCACGTACACACGATCGGAAATTCCGACCGTGTGTGGGCCCCATCGGACATTTTCTGCCGGAATTTCCGACAGCAAAAATTTGAAAGTTGGTTCTCAAATTTTGCAAAGGGAAAAGTTATTGTCGGAAATTCCAAACGTTTGTATGCAATTCGGATGCACAAAAATCCTACGCATGCTCGGAATCATTGAACTTAATTTTTCTTGGCTCGTCGTAGTGTTGTATCTCACTGCGTTCTTGACGCTCAAAATTTCCGACAACATTTGTGTGACCGTGGTATATGCAACACAAGTTTGAGTCAACATTCCATCAGAAATAATTCCACGGTTTTCTTGACGGAAATTCTGATCGTGTGTATGCGGCATTAGGCCTCGTACACATGACCGTTTTCCTCGACAGAATCCATCAAGAAACTTGGTGGCAGAGCTTTTTTGCCGAGGAAAACGGGCGTGTGTATGTTTTTCATCAAGAAAACTGTCGACAGGAGTCTCAATTTCCTCGTCGTGTTCCTCATCGAGCTGGTTTTCGACGAGAAACACGTTTGTGTGTATGCTTAGAAACCCACGCATGCTCAGAATAAAGTATGAGACGGGAGCGGTGAAAGTAGCGTTTGTAATGGAGATAGCACATTCGTCACGCTGTAACAGACTGAAAAGTGCAAATCGTCTCTTGCCAAACTTTTACTTAACACTCAGTAACATGAGATTATCAAAAGCAGCCCCAAGTAATGAGAGGCCCCCCAGTTACCCAACATCACAAACATGATGGGATCCATATTGTTACAGGGTTATGTTGTCACCGTCTTGAGAAGGTAATTTCTATTTGCCTGATTATGTATTCCATGGGCCAGATCCACGTACATCCGCGCATACATAGGCCGGCGTAGCGCATCTCATTTACGCTACGCCGCCGCAACTTAGAGAGGCAAGTGGTGTATTCACAAAGCACTTGCGTCCTAAGTTACAGCAGCGTAGCGTAAATTTGCCGGCTTAAGCGCGCCTAATTCAAATTGTGAAGAGGTGGGCGTGTTTTATGCTAATGAATCGTGACCCGTCTGTGGGGGTATCCCAGTGCGCATGCTCGAAATCATGTCGGAAATAGTCAATGCTTTCGACGTGAACGTAATTTACGCAAAGCCCTATTCGCGAACGTTTTACGCAAACGACGGAAAATTCGACGCTGTCCCGACGTCCATACCTAACATTGCGTACGCCTCATAGAGGCAGGGGTAACGTTACGCCGAAAAAAGCCTTACGTAAACAAAGTAAAAAAATGCGCCGGGCGGACGTAGGTTTGAGGATCGGCGTATCTAGCTAATTTGCATACTCAACGCGGAAATCAACGGAAGCGCCACCTAGCGGCCAGTGTAAATATGCACTCCAAGATACGACAGCGTAGGACACTTACGCCGCTCGTATCTTGGCCAAATCTATGCGTAACTGATTCTATGAATCAGGCGCATAGATACAACGGCGGCCATTCGGACTTACGACGGTGTATCTGTGAATCTGGGCCCATGTCTTTAAGGAGTGCATGTTGAAGGTACTGGTTAGATGTCTTCTCTAGGTGAGAATACCACAATTATAAATGAAGTATAGACTTCCAACAAGACTGATAGTGGGAATGTTAACATAATCTTAAGTTAGCTATAGTATTTGCGCTGTGTAATAATATTTAGTATTAAGTGGCAAACTGAGGCATTCTTGGAATTTGGATGGATTGAATGTGTTATTTGTCACTGTAGGTCTCAAAGCTTATATGAGGTATATTTACTGCCAAAACACATGCAAAGTAGAGGAAGGGAGAAGGGTTATTTTCAAAGCTATGATCATCTCAGGCCAAATGATGTTGGCTTTTTCCATTATAGTAACATCAACGTTACCGCAAGGGTGATTTTTACTTTCCCCCTGGGTTCAGTTTTAGGCCAGGCGCTGGCACCTAAAGCAGTGTTGTAGAAAAATCTATATCAGCTTATACCACACCTTTTGTAAAGATGGGGGAAAAGTGTTCCTATTGACTTTTCATGATAAGTATTCCTAGTGGGCATACAATTTTCTACTTCAGTTTATAGAAAATAATAGTCTATTAACAATTGTAATCGCTGAAAGTCTGCGCTAACCAATCTGAAGAAGCAAATGTGTGACAATAGGTTATCCAAGATTGAGGGTAGGGAAATATAGGTATATTTTTGTGATGGTGGAGCCAGAAAACCAAAGCGTATGGAGTTCCCAATTCTATATTGGATGCTTGACTTTTAAGATGGGTATGCCTCCCGCCTGGAATAGATCATATTTTAACTACTTCAGTCCGAGGCGATAGTAAAAAGACGGCCTCCAGCAGGGGCGGACTGACAACTCATGGGGCCCCCGGGCAATAGAAGATTATGGGGCCCCTGGGCTTAAAAATGGCCACCATACCAGGATGTAGTGCAAAAGCGGGGCAGCTAAAATCTTAGGATTTTCACATCAAAAGCATGTCGGTTTCGGACATATCAGGGGCAGATCTAAAAAAAACAGATTTTTACATACTGTCCCTGATTTTACTGAGCCTGGCAACCCTGATGGGGCCCCCTAGTGGCATGGGGCCTTCGGGCAGTGCCCGAGTGACTCAATGGTCAGTCCGCCCCTGGCCTCCAGGTGGCTCTATAAATCCGGGAGGCCGTCTTTTTACGGCCTCTGGTCCTCCGGCCACTGGGGGACGCGCGCATACCGGCGGCGCTGTCACCGCGATGCGGATGCGTGTGCCTGGCAGCAGCGATGTCCGCCGAATACCCGCAATCGGCAGTTTTAGAGCAGGGACGTGGAGCTCTGTGTGTAAACACAGAGCTCCACGTCCTGTCAGGGAGAGGAGACTGGTGCTGTGTTCCTTGTACATAGGGACACAGCATCAGTCACCTCCCCCAGTCAGTCCCCTCCCCCCTCAGTAAGAATCACTCCCAGGATACACATTTAACCCCTTCCTCACCCCCTAGTGTTAACCCCTTCCCTGCCAGTCACATTTATATAGTAATCGGTGCATTTTTATAGCACTGTTCGCTATATAAATGTGAATGGTCCCAAAAATGTGTCAAAAGTGTCCGATGTGTCCGCAGTTTTGCAGTCCTGACAAAATTCGCAGATCGCCGTATTGCTAGTAAAAAAAAAAAAAAAAAATGTCAGAATTCTATCCCCTATTTTGTAGATGCTATAACTTTTGCGCAAACCAATCACTATACCCTTATTGCGATTTTTTTTATTTATTTTTTTACCAAAAATATGTAGACTACATATCTGCCTAAACTGAGGAAAAAAAATGGGATATTTATTATAGCAAAAAGTAAAAAATATTGTGTGTTTTTTTTCAAAATGTACGCTATTTTTGTTTATAGCGCAAAAAATAAAAACCGCAGAGGTGATCAATTACCACTAAAAGAAAGCTCTATTTGTGGGAAAAAAAGGACGTCAATTTTGTTTGGGAGGCACGTCACACGACCGCGCAATTTTAATTTAAAGCGACGCAGTGCTGAAAGCAAGTGGTTAAAATGAACACTTATGGGTGGTGCATGTTCCTCCTGCCCAGGCTCAAAGGAGTTTTCCCATCACGCACCAGCATGCCATTTGTATTTAGCCATTTACTGTAGTTTAACCACTGTCAGTTCTATGCCAGGTTATTAATCTTTTAGCTTGTTTATAAGACTCGCTTCAGGGGCACCTATCGGCAGGGAGTTGTTAATAGCAAAAATACCCGTATACAGTGAAAACGGTCATATTGTTTTTTTTTAAAACAAAGCAAAAACAAGAGGGAAAGATAGGTTCCTGTGGATGGGGATACTGACTACATGACTTTGATTAATAATTTACATTTCTAGTTAAGCGCAAAACAAACTTGGAAAGAATAAACACTCTTTTTCGAAGATTTCACAAATTAGGTACCATTGCTGAATATGTTGGAAATGATAAATTTGTGTTTCAAGTTTACTGTATTTTACACAGCAGATAAAATAAGTCGTCTTAGTCTTTAGGTGAGAGACACTAACACCGATCAGTCATAACATTATGACGACCCACCTAATATTGAGTAGGTCGGCCCTGACCTGCAGCATGGCAGGGTGCTTTATCCTGTTGAAAGAGGTCATTGCCATTAAGGAATGCCATTTCCAGGAAGGGGTGTACGTGGTCAGAAAAAAAATGTAGGTAGGTGGTACGTCTCAAAGTAACATCCACATGAATGGCAGGACCCAAGGCTTCCCAGCAGTACATTGCCCAAAGCATCGCACTGCCTCCGCTGGCTTGCCTTTTTTTCCTGATGCCATCTATCATCTCTTCCCTAGGTAAGTGGCACACACACACACACACACACACAGCCAATCCAAATGATGTAAAAAATGTGATTCATCTCACCAGCCCACCTTCTTCCATTGCTCTGTGGTCCAGTTCTGATACTCATGTGCCAATTGTAGGCGTCTTTGGCTGACTGGTCTGCGGTTTGACCCTGACTGGTCTGTTGCTATGTAGTCCAATACACAGAAAACTGCTATGCCCATTTGTTTTTGTTTCAACGTATCAACGTCAAGAAGAACATGTTTACTTTCTGCCTAATATATCCCACTGACTTTCAGATGCCATTGTAATGAGATAATCAATGTTACTCATTTTATCTGTCCGTGATCCAAATGTTATGGCTGATCAGTGTATTCCCATACCAAACCAAATATGTTATCTCTATCCTGGTTAGTCAGACCTAATCACAATCAATTGGGTTTTTTATACCAATATATTATTCATGAACCATGAGATTTTCTATTTTTGTGTGTGTGTTTTTTTTATAATCGGTTGAACTACAGTACATGTTGCCGAGAATGTGTTTCTAGCACGACAGCATCGCGCTGATTCTCGGCGACATGGTGCCGACATCTCGCACTCGCTGGAATAGACAAAGCACATTCCAGCGAGCGCGTCATAGAAACGACGGGGATCCGACTTGGATTCCCGCCAATTCTAGCGTCGGCATTTGGTATGCATTCCTGAGAGGGAGAACTCCACGCCAATTTTTAAATAAAAAAACGACATGGGTTCCCCCCAGGAGCATACCAGGCCCTTAGGTCTGGTATGGGTTGTAAGGAGACCCCCCCATGCCAAAAAAACGACGTAGGGGGTCCCCCTACAATCCATACCAGACCCGTATCCAAAGCACGCTACCCGGCCGGCCAGGAAAGGAGTGGGGACGAACGAGCGCCCCCCCCTCCTGAGCCGTACCAGGCCGCATGCCCTCAACATGGGGGGGTCGGGTGCTCTGGGGCAGGGGGGCGCACTGCGGGGCCCCCCCACCCCAGAGCACCCTGTCCCCATGTTGATAAGGACAGGGCCTCTTCCCGACAACCCTGGCCGTTGGTTGTCGGGGTCTGCGGGCGGGGGGCTTATCGGAATCTGGGAACCCCCTCAAATAAGGGGGCCCCCAGATACCGGCCCCCCCACCCTAAGTGAATGGATATGGGGTACATCGTACCCCTACCCATTCACCTGGAGGCAAAGTGTTAAAGTTAATAAACACACGACACAGGGTTTTTAAAATAATTTATTAGTCTGCTCCGGGGGCCCCCCCTGTCTTCTTTAGCTCTTTTAGCAGGGGGGCTTCTTCTTCCGCTCTCCAGGGGGGGTCTTCTGCTCTCCGGGGGGTCTTCTCCGCTCTCGGGGGTCTTCTTCTATCTTCGCCGCTCTCCGCTGTTGACTCGGCGCACCCTGGTTCTTCTCGCACTGTCCCGTGCCTTCTCCTTCAGCGCTGGCCACCCGCTATCTTCGTGTGTTAGCTCAGTTACTAGCGGGCGGCTAGCACGCTCTTCTGTGACGTCGTCTTCTTTTCTTCTCTTCTTCTCCCTTCTTCCGATGTTGACCCGTCGCCTCTTCTCGCTGCAATGACAGGTGCGCGGCTTGCATCCGACTTATATAGGCCTCACAGTCCCATCATGCTCCGGTACCTACCCACGTGGTACCTCCCAGAGTGGACAGGCGATCACCTGGGACCTGTCACGTGTCCAGGCGATCGCCTACAGGGAGGGGCCGCCATAGGCGATATGACGTATCGCCTAAGTGGTCCCTGGGCGGAAGGAGGAAGTGGGACAGGAAGTCCCACTCCTACTGAAGCCCCCACTCCCCACCCCAAAAATAATTACATGCCAAATGTGGCATGTAAGGGGACGAGGAGTGGATTAAGCGGAAGTTCCACTTTTGGGTGGAACTCTGCTTTTAGAAAACCCCACTATATGTTTGTCATGTGTTCCTTGCATAATAAATATGTGAAAATCATTATACTTATTACATAGCATGCATTCATCTAACTACTTCTATGTCTTCTTGAAACATTTCTATAGGAATAAATTGCTTGGTAAGAGTCCAATACGTACACACAATCAGATTTTCCGTCGGAAAAACCTTGGGTGTTTTTTCCGACGGAATTCCGCTCAAGCTTGCATACACACAGTCACACCAAAGTTCTCTGAACTTCCCACCGTCAAGAACGCAGTGACGTACTGTACAACACTACGACGAGCCGAGAAAATTTCAATGCTTCCGAGCATGCGTCAGAATTTTGCACGTCGGATTTGCTACAGACGATCCAATTTTCCAATAGGATTTTTTTCCCGCGGAAAATTTGAGAACCAGCTCTCAATCTTTTGTTGGCGGAAATTCCGACAGCAAAAGTCCGATGGAGCCTACACATGGTCAGAATTTCCGCTCAACAGTTCACATCTGACTTTTGCTGTTGGAATTTCCGATTGTGTGTACGGGGCATTAGAATGCCATAGAAAAAGGAAAATGACCATTTGGCAAGTCTACAGAGATGTGTTTTAGAGTAGGGGAGACAGCAAAGAATGTTGATTTGAGAACACTAAAGCTTTCCTTAAAAAATGCTGTTCACAACAGTATTACTCTCAGCAAATAAATAAAACATCTAAACTGCTGTACAGAGGAGATACATATCTATCACATGCTAGATTCCTCAGCACTACCACAGTTCTCATGGTCTTGAAGAAACATTTTTCAGCACTCAAGTATCTCTGCATGCAATTGAACTGCAGTGCACATCCATAATTCCATGGAGCCTCCTGTTTAAATGTTTGGAATGTGTAGAGTCTGAGCTGTTCTATAGATATAAGTATTCTGGAATATATCCTATTTTACTACTACCATACATTTCTAACATGACCAATGTAAAGTAATTCCACTTTTCTTTCATATACATAATATTAAAACACATGATGGAGCTGTTCAGAGAGATTACAGATTAAGCCATCAAACCGAGTTCTAATAATAAAATAAAAGCATAGATTCAATCAGGGGCCAAAAACATGCATGAATCAAACATTCTAGAAGAAGAACTAGGAGAGTCAATGGTTGAGAAGGATCTCACTGTTCTGTTAGATCAGTCTCCAAACTTTGGTCTCCAAACGTATTATACAAAGGGCCAGTTTACTCTCCTTAAAACTTTAGGGGGGCCAGACTGTGGCCATCGGGAGTAGAAAAAGTACCAGCATCAGTTGGTGTAAACAATGCCCCATCTTGTGTGTCAGTGACAGGAATTATTTCCCACTGTTGGTGTCTTTGGTAGGAATTGTGCCCCATCACTGGTGTCATTGGGCCCCATTGTTGATGCCATTGGGAGGAATTGTGCCCCATCTTTGGTGTCAATGGGAGGAATTGTGCCCTATGTTGGTGTCATTGGAAGGAATGGTCCCCCATCATTGGTGCTATTGGGCTCCATTGTTGGTGTCATTGGAAGGAATGGTCCCCCATCATTATTTGTGTTATTGGGCCCCATTGTTGGTGTCATTGGGAAGAATTGTGCCCCATCTTTGGTGTCATTGGGTGGAATTGTACCACTTCCCGATGGGATTCCGCTCAAGCTTGTCTTGCGTACACACGGTCACACCAAATTCCGACAGTGAAAAACACGGTGACGTACAACACTACGACGAGCCAAGAAAAATGAAGTTGAATGCTTCCGAGCGTGCGTCGACTTGATTCTGAGCGTGCACGTTTTTGTGCGTGTTGAAATTGCATACAGACGAACGGTTTTCCCGCTAGGATGTTTTCCTGATGGGAAAAAAGAGATCCTGCTCTCTGTTTTTTTTTTCTGCAGTTTTCCTGTGGGAATAAGTCAGATGGAGCATACACAGAGTCGGGATTCCCGGCCAAAAGCTCTCATCTGACTTTTTCAGACGGGAAAACTGGTCGTGTGTATGGGGCATAACACCCCGTTGCAAGCCAATACAAATCCTGTGCCTTGTATGAGTAAACACTAAGTTAGTGTGAAACGCGTCAGCTGTCCTGGGTTTCGTTGCTGTGACTTGTAGTGCCTATTTCCATTTTTTACAATAAAGCTACATTGGATTGGAGTGTGGCTGTCCTAATTATCTTTTGTTTCTAATTGCCATGTGCATTGCCATCACCCTCAGTTCCTGAGAGGAAGATTGCAACCAAGTAATACCTACCTGGAGCGGCAATTTCTGTTTCTTTACAAATTCTGTGCCTGTTTGAGATATTCTACACACCTCTTTTCCACATAAAAAAAAATTCAACATTTCTGTTTTCTGTCTGTGTTGCTTAACAACTCTTTAGTCAACAAATGGCAATGCATTCACAGGTCATTCATACAGTGCATCCGGAAAGTATTTACAGCGCTGCACTATTTCCACATTTTGTTATGTTACAGCCTTATTCCAAAATGGATTAAATTCATGATTTTCCTCAAAATTCGACAAACATTACCCCATAACGAAAATGTGAAAGAAGTTTGTTTGAAATCTTTACAAATTTATTAAAAATAAAAATCGAAGAAAAAAATCCCATGTACATAAGTATTCACAGCCTTTTCTCAATACTTTATTGAAGCTTCTCTGGCATTAATTGCCTCCTCAAGTCTTTCTGAGTATGATGCTATAAGCTTGGCACACCAATTTTTGGGCAGTTTCCCCCATTTTTTCTTTGCATGACTTCTCACACTCCATCAGGTTGGATTGGGAGCGTTGGTGTACAGCCATTTTCAGATCTCTTCAGAGATGTTTAATTGGGTTTAAGCTTGGGCTCTGGCTGGGCCACTCAAGGACATTGACAGAGTTGTCCTGTAGCCATTCCTTTTGTTATCTTGGTTGTGTGCTTAGGATCGTTGTCCTATTGGAAGATGAACCCTACCCCAGTCTGAGGTCCAGAGCACTCTGGAGCAGGTTTACATCAAGGATGTATCTGTACATTGCTGCATTCATCTTTCCCTCGATCCTGACTAGTCTCCCAGTTCCTGCCGCTAAAAAAACATTTATGCAGCATGATGCTGCCACCACCATGCTTCACTGTAGGGATGGTATTGGCCAGGTGATGATCGGTGCCCTTTGGCAAGGACCAGAAAGGCTGTCATGTGCCTTTTACTGAGGAGTGGCTTCCGTCTGGCCACTCTACCATACAGGCTTCATTAGTGGATTGCTGCAGAGATGGTTGTTCTTTTGGAAGGTTCTCCACTCTGCGCAGAGACACACTGGAGCTCTGTAAGAGTGATCATCGAGTTCTTGGTCACCTCCCTGACAATGGCTCTTCTCCCCTGATTACTCAGTTTTGCTGGGCAGAAAGAGTCCTGGTGGTTCCAAACTTCTTCCATTTATGGATGACGGATACCACTGTGCTCATTGGGCCATTCAATAGTGCAGACATTTTTCTGTACCCTTCCCCTGATCTGTGCCTCCATACAATCCTGTCTCGGAGGTCTACAGACAATTCCTTGGACTTCATGGCTTGGTTTGCGCTCGGACATGCACTGTTAACTGTGGGACCTTTTATATAGACAGGTGTGTGCCTTTCCAAAATCATGTCCAATCAACTGAATTTACCACAGGTGGACTCCAATCAAGTTGTAGAAACATCTCAAGGAAGATCACTGAAAACAGGATGCACCTGAGCTCAATTTTGAGTGTCATGGCAAAGGCTGTGATACTTTGGGCCAGATTCACAAAGGATTTACGACGACGTATCTCCAGATACGCCGCCGTAAGTCCGAATGTGAGGCGTTGTATCTATGCGCCTGATTCAAAGAATCAGATACGCCAGAATTTGTCCAAGATACGACTGACGTAAGTCTCTTACGCCGTCGTATCTTAGGTGCATATTTACGCTGGCCGCTAGGGACGCTTCCATTGAATTACGCGTTGAATATGCAAATGAGCAAGATACGCTGATTCAGAAACGTACTTGCGCCCGTCGGATTTAGCTACGCCGTTTATGTAAGGTGTATGTCTGGCGTAAGTTTACCCCTCATAAAGCAGGGGTAAGTCATGTTAAGGTATGGACGTCGGAACAGTGTCATATTTTACGTTGTTTGCGTACGTGAATGGGGATGGGCGTAGGTTACGTTCACGTCGACAAAGCATTGAGCCGACGTATCTTAGGGAGTATTTGCGACCTGATTCTGAGCATGCGCCGTCCGATCAGCCACTCATTTACATGGGGTCACGGCTCATTGTAATACAACACGCCCACTGCCTTGATAATTTGAATTACGCGGGCTTACGCCGGCCCATTTACGCTACGCCGCCGTAACTTAGGGCGCAAGTTCTTTCTGAATACGGTACTCGCCTCTCTAAGTTACATCGGCATAGCGCATATGAGATGCGCTACGCCCGCCGAAAATTACGCCGATCTTTCTGAATCTGTCCCTTTAAGTACATGAGAATTGTTTTCACTTTTTAATTTTTAATAAAGATTTCAAACAAACTTTTTTCACGTTGTCCTTATGGGGTATTTGTAGAACTTTGCCGAAAATAATGAATTTCATCCATTTTGGAATGAAGCTGTAACAAAACAAAATGTGGAAAAAACGAAGCGCTGTGAATACTTTCCGGATGCACTGTATGCCAGTAAACCTGCAGTTGTTTCTATTGTGCTAGTATATATATCTCAGTAATAGTAAATATTATTAAATTATCACATATAGTTGTAATAGTATTAAGGGCTGTGAAATACAAAATACACATGGGAGACTAGATGTATCAGAATGGAAGTGTGGAGGGAGGTGATAAGTGTGAGAGGTGCCACTCAGACAAATCAGAGACGTGACAATAATAAGTGTCACCATAAAATGACAGATTCGGTAACTCAGGGGAAATCCAGGCTGTCATTTAGAATATGAAACATAAGTGTTAGCAGATGTGGCAGCCACCTTGAGGCATGGACCAACATCCTAGATTTCCCTCTGTCAAAGCAACATGTGACACGGTGTTCCCGATTCCCTATATACAAGGTGAAGACAGGTGGCTGGCCTAAGATGTGTGTTGCCTTAAATTCTTTTCACAAATTAGCACCAGCAGGGAATTTACAAAACACCATACTGATGTATTAGTGGGATGTAATATTAGTGGTTCTACTTAACAAGCTGTTGATTATGTGTAATGTTCATGTCATATGAGCCGAACAATCCCAAGCAGGGCACTGATTACCATACTACCATACTGATTCTAATATGGAAATAAATTGGCTTTTAGGGTAAATGTGCCATTTAACTGCTTGAGGACCGCCGCTTGACGATATACGTTGACAAAATGGCACGGCTGGACTCAAGGGCATACATGTACGTCCCCTTTCAGATCCCAGCCGTGGGTCGCGAGCGCGCCACTGGTGGCGCGCTCGCGACCCGGTCTTCTTCTCTGTGACCGTCCCCGCGGGAACAGCGGACTCGATCGCCGCCGGTGTCCCGCGATCGGGTCACAGAGAGAAAGAACGGGGAGAGGTGAGTGTAAACAAACCTCTCCCCGTGGTTCCTAGTGAGCCTGTCACTGATCGTCTGTTCCCGGTCATAGGAAATGACGATCAGTGACGTCAATCGCCCAGCCACACCCCCCCACAGTAAGAATCACTCCCTTAGGGCACACTTAACCCCTACAGCGACCCCTCCTGGTTAACTCCTTCACTGCCAGTGTAATTTTCACAGTAACCAGTGCATTTTCATAGCTCTGTTCGCTGTAAAAATGAAAATGGTCTCAAAATAGTGTCAAAAGTGTCCGATGTGTCCACCATAATGTCGCAGTCATGATCAAAATCGATGTTCGCCGACATTACTAGAAAAAATGAATTTTTAATAAAAATGCAATAAAACTATCCCCTATTTGGTAGACGCTATAAATGTATTTATTATTTTTTACCAAAAATATGTAGAAGAATACGCATCGGCCAAAACTGAGGACATTTTTTTTATTTTTAATATCTTTTTTGGCACTTGATGGCACAGTGGCTGCGTTTGATGGCATGGCACAGTGGCTGCATTTGATGGGCACAGTGAGGCTGCAATTTTTTATTTTTATTTTTGTTTGCCCCCCCCAAAAAAAAATTTGAGCACCAGCCGCCACTGATAGCAATACCCCCGCAGGAGCCACTTAAGTATGTTTAGCCCCGTACTCTGCCCCAAGAATAGCCTCAACCCCTCTGGCACACCTGGCAACAGTGTAAGTACAAGGACCAATGAAACTACACACATTATGATAAAACACAGAAATTATCTTTACTGCAATATTTCTGTGAAAAGGGTAACAGACAATAACAGTATATATTCAAGTAATGCAACTGGAGAGCAATAACTGAGATCAAGAGCAATATAGTGCAATACTGTATTCAGGCTGCTTTCAGGGGATTCCAAACTTGAGAATAACCCCAAGAGCAGAGGCACACTTAAATGGCAAATAGATCACAATATGACACTTTTTATTGGATTGGTTACCTCTACTCAAATTGGCTCCATGAATCCAGGCAGGAGGAGAGCAAAGGAATGACCTTCTCTTATGTCAGACCTCTCTCTTCTATCCCCTGACACCACAGGCCCAATTGCAAACACTGTACTCAAATCAACATTCAATAGATCAGCCCCCAAGGTAAACTATCCTGCACACCCACAACATACACAGGGCCCTGAACATGTGTGTGCATGCCCTATGGCTCCAATAACTTCAGTTCCTTTAACCACTTAAGCTCCGGACCAGTTCGCTGGCCATGGACCAGAGCACTTTTTGCAATGACTGACAATTGCGCGGTCATATGACGTGGCTTTCAAACCAAATTGACGTCCTTTTTTCCCACCAATAGAGCTTTCTTTTGGTGATATTTGATCACCTCTGCGGTTTTTTTTTTTTTTTTGCACTTTAAACAAAAATAGAGCTCCAATTTTGAAAAACGTGCAACATTTTTTTACATTTTGCTATAAAAAATATCTCCAAAAATTTAGGCCGATACGTATTCTTCTACATATTTTTGGTAAAAAAATCGCAATAAGCGTATATTAATTGGATTGCGCAAAAGTTATAACATCTACAACATATGGGTAGTTTAATGGCATTTTTATTATGATTATTTTTTTACCGGTAATGGCGGAGGTCTGCGATTTTTATCGTGACTGCGACTTTATGACGGACACATTTGACACATTTTTGGGCACATTGTCATTTTTACAGCGACCAGTGCTATAAAAATGCACTGATTACTGTGAAAATGACACTGGCAGTGAAGGGGTTAACTACTAGGTGGCGCTGAAGGGGTTAAGTGTGAACTAGGGAGTGCTTTCTTAACTGTAGGGGGGGGTGTGATATGACACTGATCACTGCTTCCGATTACGGGAAGCGGTGATCAGTGTCCTATCACTAGGAAGACTGAAGAAATGCTTGTTTACATCAGCATATCCCCATTCTTCCTCCCCGTAAGATGATCGTGGGTATCCCCACAGACATCGAGTCCGCGGGACCCGCGGTCAGACTCGCAGAGCTTACGGCGCGCGTCCACAATGCCGCTTCTTAAAGGGGACTATATATACGTCCATCTGCCTGCCCGTGCCATTCTGCTGACGTATATCGTCGTGCGATGGTCAGCAAGCGGTTAAAGAAGGATAAGACCTTGGATTTTCAGCTAGCCACTTTCGTTGGTGCACTTAAACTCCTGAATAGCAGGGCCAAACAACACAACTGGCCCGGATTATCAAGTAAAGAATTCAGGATCTTCCTCAGCAGGGTAAAAGGACAATGGTGTCGGTATACAGTGTCTCTGTATCTAAATGGCCTTGTGTCCTCAGGCACTACAGGTGACTAAGAGCAGCGATGTCTGTATATAGTGTCCGTACAACTCTATCTGTGTACAGTGTCCTTGTTTCCAGCAAATGGGCCAAATGGGCAAATGCCCTCTCACCCAATCCTGTGGTTAAGGCCCAAACGAATGTCCTGGAACAGGCAGTTTCTTCTAGTGACCCGACTGGTCAATTCACACTGCAATGCTTCACAACGTCAATGCAGGTGCATCTGGATTGACCTGGGCACCCGCTACAATAAAATAAACTATTAAAACGTATATTTCTGAAAGCATTCTTAATTTCTTAAGCATTCTTAATTTACATAATTTACTGTGTGTTTATATATACAGTGTACTGCGTGTGTGTGTGTGTGTGTGTATATATACATATATATATAAAATGAGGAAACCTATTCCCCCACATTTTAGGGAGAAAACTACTTTTTTAAGAACTTTTATAGGGAAAAAAACAACAATGTATTTGTCATAGGGAACAGACAGTGACATGCATTAGTTTTGCCCTTCATGACTGAATTCTCCCTGATCACTTAACTCCTGCTGGCTACTCAAACTCACTGACAACTGTGCTTTTTTTCTTGAATAATGTGAAAAAATCTCCTATTGTTAGAGGCAAAAAAAAACCTACAGAGAATATATTTTTTTCATGTTTCTCTATAGAAACTTTTTACTGGCACCTTCTCTGGAGGTCTGACAAACTGGGCCATTTGACAACACACTACTTCATTTAGACAAAAAGGGCTGGGAATTTGAAAGATTAACTTGTTTATTCTTAGAAACAAACAGTCTCTTTGTGTTTCTGGTAATTTCAGGCCTGTCACCACGCAGGACTGAGCAGTACAAAAACTTCACAGGGAAAACGAAGGGGGGAGCTGTTTTAAAGCACCCCCATGCTGACAAAATACACAGGCCTAATTACCCTGTCCATTGCCATTTTTTTTCCGAATATAATCTAAATGGTTCACGTGTTTTCAAAAGGGTTATTTGCTAATGCAATCTGGCTGAACACATTTCATTTTGATGGGGAAATGGACTTTTCACTACATACTTAGATT
Organism: Rana temporaria; assembly: GCF_905171775.1. Lineage (NCBI taxonomy): Eukaryota > Metazoa > Chordata > Amphibia > Anura > Ranidae > Rana > Rana temporaria. The sequence goes on along the minus strand of NC_053497.1, from coordinate 27,542,849 downwards.
ATGTGAGTAAATATATTCAGGACGTTGATGGTATACAGAGACATGTTATATTTAAAAACAACATGTAAGCCACATAAACTTTTGCCATTTTAAAAGATGTCAACAGTTTGCTCAAAAGTAGAAAAGTGTACTACTAACTAAGAGAAAGAAAAGTGAAAAATAATTTAAGCACTTAACATCCGCCCGCCGTCATTAGAATGCTCTATTGTTCCGACAGGACGTCCTATGACGTCCTGTCATTTAAAGCCTCTAGGGCGCGTGCACCAGTTGCGTCACTGGGAGAACACCTGCGATTGCCCAGTAACTGAGCAGGGACATGGAGCTCTGTGTGTAAACACAGAGCTCCACGTCCTGTCAGGGAGAGAGGAAACCGATCTGTGTCCCGTGTACATAGGGACACAGATCGGTCACCTCCCCCAGTCACCCCCCTCCCCCCACAGTTAGAACACACCCAGGATACACATCTAACCCCTTCCCCGCCCCCTAGTGGTTAACCCCTTCTCTGCCAGTCACATTTATACAGTAATCAATGCATATTTATAGCACTGTTCACTGTATAAATGTGAATGGTCCAAAAAATGTGTCAAAAGTGTGCGATGTGTCCGCCATAATGTCGCAGTCCCGAAAAAAAACGCAGATCGCCGCCATTCCTAGTAAAAAATAAAAACTCATTATGTCCCCTATTTTGTAGGCAATATAACTTTTGCTCAAACCAGGTTATTGCGATTTTTTTTTTTTACCAAAAATATGTAGAAGAATACGTATCGTCCTAAACTGAGGGAAAAAAAATATATATATTTTTTTTAAAAAATGGGATATTTATTATAGCAAAAAGTAAAAAATATTGTGGTTTTTTTTTTCAAAATTTATGCTCTTTTTTTTGTTTCTTGCCCAAAAAATAAAAAGCGCAGAGGCGATCAAATACCACCAAAAGAAAGCTCTATTTGTGGGAAAAAAAGGACGCCAATTTTGTTTGGGAGCCACGTCGCACGACCACGCAATTGTCAGTTAAATCTACGCAGTGCCGGAAGCTAAAATCTCGTCTGGGCAGGAAGGGGGTGTATGTGCACAGTAGGCAAGTGGTTAAAGTGATATTAAAGGTTCAATTTATTTATTTAGTTGTCATACTTTTTGTCATACTTACCTGCTCTGTTCAATGGTTTTGCACAGAGAAGCCCTGGCCCTCCTTTTTTTGGGACCCTCACCGACACCCCTGGCTCCTCCCTCTAGGTATCACTCTTGGCAGGCGGCTTGCTTGGAGGGGTACTTGGAGGGTCCCTCACCAGCACCCCTGGCACCTCCCTCCAAGCAAGCCGCTTACTATAAGGGATATTTGTGCAGGCTCACTCTTGAACCCTGCTGGTTGAGTCCGTTGACACAGACAGTGGGGCTTTACCCAAACCCCGATCCCTCGTCATAAGATTTTTTTGACACCAGCAGGGACCAATGGCTTCCATTGCTATTAAATTGGTAGTAAAGTTGTGTCAGCAATTTGTACCTACAGGTACGCTTATAATAAAGCTTGCCTGTAGGTAAAATGAATATCTCCTAAATGTGCACATACGTGTCCTAGGTTAACTCCTTCCTCCCCGTACCTAGTGACCAGGCCTTTAGATTTGTGTAATGCTAGCCTACTCCCAGTGCTCGGAGGTGACGGAAATCTAGGGAGGTAGTCAGAGTACTGACCCCCTCACTACCGGAGGACTCGTCACCCAACCAGGTACCAACGCCAAACGTCTGGTTGCGGTAGCTATTCTTCCTTTTGGTTACCCATGACAGCTACCTCCTCTCCCTTTTCATTGCGTGTTACCTTTCTGTAGCGGCGTTACACATGACCCCATAGTGCTATTACAGACCCAGGTTCTTTAGGAATACGCCAGGACTCAACGTGCACCACTTGAATAACTTCAGACCAGGCTCATGGCTGTGGAAACACTTTACTGTAACACTGGATGCTGACATCAAAGCATGGGAGGTAGGAGGTAGGAAACAGATGAGGGAACATAAGGAAACAGATGAGGGAACATAAGGAACACAGGCTCAGGTTCAGGGTTAAAGTTGGGAGTACACAAGCTTGGATATTCACAGCCACTCCTTTGTCTATATTTGTGCTTACTTCCTCAGAACAATTATTCAGATTTATTTGAAAACCTTGGTCTTTTGTGAATCTATGCTGTCTACTGCTTAAAATATTTTTTTTTTTCGAAGAAAATTAGATTTTGACCTAAACTCTCAAGTATCTTCTCGACTATAGTAGTTAAACTAACTGTAGTTACTTAGTAAAGACTTTGATGCCTTTTAAATATAGGTGTAGCACTACCCCCGAAGGAGCTGCTGGTTTAATTTTGGGCCTGCCGTTACCTTACTGTTCACCACACTCGATCTAGGGGTCCCTCCTGAAGAGTTGGTCAAAAAGAATGTCCGGACCAACACTTTGGTTTCTTTTTCTTCAAGAGTTTTATTAAACAGGTAGAGGGATAGGGAAGATTCAGGTACCTTGCTTTGCGGATCATGGGTACAGTCTTGGATCCAGAAGACAAATCGGTTCCACGCTGGATTTAGCAACCACCGGATAGGCCTCTCTTACTGACCTAGCAGCAAGTGCGAAGCTCATTCAAAGTTTCTGCCACAGACTTGATGAGTGTCGTTGGGTCGCTGCACAGCCCTCTGCCACAGGGTCGTGCAACCACGCATACACTTAGCGAAATTTCAAAGAATGCACACAGCTCACGGTGCCAGGATCTTTCAGCCAGGCCAGCAGCACAGTGAGGCAAGTTGATCCGGATGCGTCCTTCAATTGAGTCCTCAATTGCTCAGCTTCTTCCTGCAAGCAAGACAGCACAGGACCACCCCTGGACCAGTAGGCCCCAGAAACTCCTGGGCCTACTCTCAGTTGCAGAGCCTCGGGCCAGCAGGCCCCCCGAGACCAGGAAAACACTAAGTGCATTCCTGAGTCCAGGAGGGCCATCAGGTCAGGATCGGAAGACCCCACCAGAACGACATCTATCCCTTAAGTACCCTCCCCCAGAATGCACAGCGGGTTGACCACGCCCACTGGGCTGCTTCTGGGAAAAAGGCACTCAATGCACCCAGCCTATTGCATTTCCAACTTTGACTCCCAGTGACAGCGACACCTGCAGGAAAGGGGAACATGTGGAACAGAAAACCCACAATTTGGTATAATTCTCTGAGCTAAACTCCAGCTTAGGCAACTAAATTTACAAAATGGCGCCTACTCAACAGGAGCAGGGCGCTTCATAGGCAATCCATTTTACCTTGCCAATAATTAAAGACTAAAAAGTTGAAACAATGGCTTTGAAATAAGAGCTTAACTCTTTACGGAACATGTGGGTGTATGCCTTCTGGTCAAGGTGATTTATTCACCTTTATTTTATCTACTGGTAAATGTTCCTGAACCATATCAATTTTGAGACATTGTGGTTCTTTTGGTGCTTTGTCAATCATGGCCGTATCTAACAAAGTTAAATACCTTGGCCTTACTATTTCCAATACAGTTTCTGATTTAATTTCTCTGAATTTCTCTCCCCTATTGGTGACCTTGAAAAACAGACTACATGCCTGGAAGAGCCTCCCCTTGTCCCTCATTGGTAAAATGAATCTCCTTAAAATTAAATGTCTCCCTCTTCTTCTAGCCATATTTAAAAGCATAGATCGCCTAATTTTGGCCTGTCTCTGGCAGGGGGCAATCCTAGAAATAGGCTGTCAGTACTGCAGCAGCAGTGGAAGGAAGGTGGGCTCGAGGTCCCTAATTTAAAAAAAACGTACGGCCAGTTGGTTTCTGCTTATCGGTGGTTAACCACTCCCCTAGACAATGCTGTAGTGTCTCTGGAGGCAACCATGGTGGGCTCCAATAAGGCCCAGTCCCATCATGTACATCGGGGTTGTAAATCCCCGAACCTGCTTACACTCCCCATGCGCTCCACAATCAGATGTGTGTGTGTTGTGATACTTGTATTTAAATCACAAATTAAAAAGCAATAGAAAGACAAAAAGAAGTGTCCTAAAAAAAATCATGGCTGAATCTGGCAGTTCTGGTGTGGGCTGCACCCCCCCCCCCCCCCCAAACCCACCACCCTTTTTTCCATCCTCCTCCATGAATTGGTGAAGGCAATTACTGAACTGATTTTCTATATGGCTCTCTTTCTCTATGTAGCAGATGAAAGTCGGCATTGAAAAAGAATAGGAGAAGCCTGCTTTCAGCTGTTGCAGAGCAAGCGAGAGCCATACAGGGGATCAGTTCTGTAATTGCCCCCCACCACCCTGATCTACCTCTTTGTCCATCATCCTCTTCTCCCTGCCACCCCCTGCAGTGCTTCCGGCTTTCCTCCTTCTCCCCTCCTGCCAGCTGCAGCGGGGATCTTCAGGATGGAGAGCAGGAAAAGGGGCTAGTAAATATGTCATTCACTGGCTCCTTCGTTTTCATTTATAACTGAAACATAGTAACTTGTGTTTACAATGCTTCAGTTTGTGAATGAACAGGAAGCCGCTCAGCACAGAGCACTTCCCATTCATTCACTGTCCAGTGCAGCTGAGGCTGCAGAGAAAGGGACTGGGGAATCTCTGTCTAGACTCCTGATATTTTACCAAGCCACCCCCCCCAACAGAGTTGTATAATTAAAAAAACAAGGCTCATTCACACAGGTTATTTGGCACATTAAGTGTGAATGTGCGGTTTGTTTGAGTTTATGCAGCCACTTGTTACTCTATGAGGACACAGGACCTGTACTAAGACAGCTGCGGGTTCTAACTTGACAGGTGCTCAGGCGTGGGTGAGTGGCCCTGAATTCACACTGTCTATGTTTGGACATACACCTGCACACTCACACATCTGTCAAATCAGAATCTGCGGCTGTGTTCCTACAGCAGCTGCATCCCCATAGCATAACATAGCCTGCCTGCACACAGCTGCAGCCATAGGATCATCTGTTGCCTCCTGCCAATATCTACCAGGTTCTTTCAACTTACTGGAGCAAGTGCCGTATTCTCCAAGCACTTGCTCCGTAATTTGCGGCGGCGTAGTGTAAATGGCCCGGCGTATGGCCGCGTAATTCAAAGGGGGCGGCTTGTATTCAAATTAAGCGCGCCCCCGTGCCGATTGAACTGCGCATGCGCCGGGCTGAAGAATAGCCCAGTGCACATGCTCCAGCTCACGACGGAAAACGTCAATGACGCCAACGTGAGCGTCATTTACGTAAAGTCGTATTCAAGAACGACTTAGTAAAATGACGTAACCGACGGAAAAAGCCGATGCGGACCCGACGCCATACTTAAAATGGCATACGGCGGACTGGCGTAAGGTTACCCCTCATATAGCAGGGGTAACCTTACGCTTACGGAAACGACGTACGCGACGCAAATTCGTTCTGGAATCGGCGTATCAGGCTCATTTGCATAGTCAAATGAGACCTGAATGTAAACGCCACCTAGCGGTCAGCGTTGTATTGCATTTAGGATACGGCGGTGTAAGTGACTTACACCAGTCGGATCCTAGCCTAATTCCGGTGTATCTTGTTTTGCGAATACAAAACAATGATACACCGGCGGGAATTTCGAATTACGCCGGTGTATCTGTAGATACACCGGCGTAACTCTTTTGAGAATCTGGCCCTGTATCCTTGCATATTTACCTGCTGACTTAAAAAGATAATGTAAAAGGGACATTCAATGGCATTGCTATCATGTCACTTGAACAACTGGCACTAAAGAATTAATTGCGTGGATTTTCAAGAGCATCCTGCATAATTAGACTCCTAAGTCTATAAGTAGAAAAAATCTGGAGAAATAGAGAAACTCTGTCTAGCAGATCAACTAGGACTAAAATAAAGCTAGAGAGGGGGCTGGAAAGATACCACTTTCATCTTCATCTCAGCAGTAAACTATTACCCACTAGGGCAAAACCTCATTGAGTGGACCGTCTTGCTAAAATACTAGAATTTATATATATATATATATATATATATAAACACTGAAATATATACATACAATTATTTATATATATATATATATATATATATATATATATATATATATATATATACACACACACACACACACAGTAAAACCTTGGTTTGAGAGCGTTTTGCAAGACAAGCAAAATTTTTTCATAAATTTTGCCTTGCATACAAGCGGTGTCTTGATATAAGAGAAGCGTCATGTCACAACTGAGTATAAAAAAGAAGAGAGGAGCCTCTAAGCGTAGCAATATGGTTACATTTAATGAAGGTACAACTTATTGCTATACTTAGAGGTGCCTCTCTTCTCTTTTATACCCTGTAAAAAAAAAATGCTTTGATATACAAGTGCTTTGGATTACAAGCATGTTCCTGGAACGAATTATGCTCGCAATCCAAGGTTTTACTGTGTGTATATATATATATATATATTATGTATGTATAATTTTCATTGTCTATATATAAAAGATTTCATATATTAGAAATATCTATCTATATCTATATCTATATCTCTCTCTCTCTCTCTCTCTCTCTCTATATATATATATATATATATATATATATATATATATATATATATATATATATACCCACAATATATATCATTATTTTATATACACACACATTTTCCCTCCTAACCGGTCATTTTTGCTACTGTGATTGAACCTTTCAGAAAAATTAGAAGCAAGGAGGAGGTGGTGAATGTTCAATTAGCCCTAAAACATCTCAGTTTGTAAAATATTCTTGCATTAACCCATCCACCATCCCATCCATCAGCCGCCATTCTGACCGAATCTGCCCTGAGAGCATATTAGTTTAATCAGGCCGAGGGGTGTTAATACTTTATTGATTGAAAATGCAGCTGTACGGTGTTAGCACAGGTTCCATATTCTTCCTGCGTGTGACATTCAGGTACGTGTGAAAAATTATACCAATTATGAAATCAGCCACTTACTGCCTTAAAGTGCACTCGTGTGTCACCGTGTAAAGTGCTTGCTACCAAATAATATTAGATGGATCCCGAGCTGGAGGGAAAGTGCTGAGAGGAAAGACTTTAACCAAAGGGCAATTGCATGAAATTTACTTAGAAATAGCTATTTATCACCCTAGGATTTCCTGCTGTTCACATCCGATGCAGACACTTTATGGAATGAAACAGCCATCCAGCCGGTATAACACAGCCATTGTAAGAAGCGGGTTTTTTTTTTTTTCCACTACGCTGACATTAAATGAAAAATTTAGAAGTCATTTTAACAGCTTAAAGATGCATTATCCTCTTTGATGTGCCATTTGAGCTGCACATAAAAACCCATATAAAATAACCCCATCGAAATAAAAGGAACTTTAGAAAGTTTTATGACATGCCATTTAATGCACCTCTCCCTCCCCCTTTCTTGTTCTCTCTCACTCTCTTGTCTTTTCTGTCTTGTTAAATGCACCTTTTCCTCTAATACTTGCTATCGCTCATTCAGATTTCACTGTCATGCTTCATTCTCCCCTAACTCAGCAGCAGACTTTATGTGGTTGTTCAGCTCATGGCTCTCATGAATGGAAGACATAAGGCTTTAGGTATCAGAAGCCAGCAAGGCACGCCAATGAGATATTAGGGATTGGCATATACCCTAATGGGCACAAGTGCATATCCACAGGTTTAGAAGAAATCTCCTGGGTTTAGATATTCAAAGGGTTCTTTCAGCTAAGAAGGTTACTCTGCTGCGGTGATGACCTTTCTCTAGAGCAGGGATGTCAAACTCAATTTCATAGTGGGCCGCATCAGCATTAGGATTGCCCTCAAAAGGGCCGGTTGATCTGTGAGGCCCCGTACACACGAGAGGATCCATCCGCTGGAATTGATCCGCGGACCGGCTCCAGCGGATAGATCCCCTGGTGTGTACGATCCAGCGGATCTGTTTACGCGGATTTTTATCCCCTGGGATGGATTTCAAGCGGATAAAAATTTGAAGACATGCTTTAAAATCTATCCGCTTGAATCCATCCCAACGGATTGATCCGCTGGTCTGTACAGACTCACCGGATCAATCTGTCCGAATGGATCCCCCGCATGCGTTGTAGTGATTCGACGCATGCGTGGAATTCCTTATATGACAGCGTCGCGCACGTCGCCGCGTCATCATCGCAGCGACGGCGCGACACGTCATCGCGATGGGATTTCGGCGCGGATTTCGATCCTATGGTGAGTACACTCCATCGAAACCAAATCCGCGGAAATCCTCGAGAGGAATTATCCGCGGAAACGGTCCGGTGGACCGTATCCGCGGATAAATCCTCTCGTGTGTACTAGGCCTAAGATTAGATGTCCAGCCCCTCCCCTTCCATTAGATGTTAAGAGCCACCCCATCATCAGAAGTTGAGTCCCCCACTCTCCCTTACATCACAATGCACCCCCCTTTCCTTAACCACTTAAAGTGGAGGTTCACCCAAAATCTTAATTTTTAACATTAGATTGATGCTCATTTTGTCAAGGGGAATCGGGTGTTTTTTTTTAAATCGAAGCAGTACTTACCGTTTTAGAGAGCGATCTTCTCCGCCGCTTCCGGGTATGGGCTGCGGGACTGGGCATTCCTATTTGATTGACAGGCTTCCGACAGGCGTTTACGACGGTCGCATACATCGCGTCACGATTTTACGAAAGTAGCCGAACGTCGGTGCGCAGGCACCGTATAGAGCCACACCGACGTTCAGCTTCTTTCGGCTACTCGTGACGCGATGTATGCGACCGTCGGAAGCCTGTTAATCAAATAGGAACGCCCAGTCCCAAAGACCATACCCGGAAGCGGCGGAGAAGATCGCTCTCTAAAACGGAAAGTACTGCTTCGATTTAAAGAAAAACACGCGATTCCCCTTGACAAAATGAGCCTCGATCTAATGTTAAAAATGTTTTTAAGGACCACCTAACGCCGATATACGTCAGCAGAATGCACCGCTGGGCACAAGCACAGGCACGTACCTGTACGTCGCCTTTAAGATAGGGTGACCAGACATCCCCAGTTTCAGGGGACAGTCCCCTGATTGAGGACACTGTCCCCGGACCAAGTCTGTCCCTGGTTTTGTCCCCAGATTGGATTTAATAAGGGACAATTTCAAAGACAGTCAGTGCCGAATTAAAATAAAAACATTTGAATTACACCCCCCCCCCCGCGCTCCGCCGTGCCTACTAGCATAGGGGGGTTGTATTTTTCCAAATTATCTGTGCCCCCTTCTGATGATCATGTGCTGGTCCGAGCGGAGGGAATATTTCTTTAGTTTCGGGTGCATGCAATGCTGTATCCTGGCCTAGGCCAACAATGCCCAGGCCTAGGGCAGCACTTTGCAGGGGGGCAGCATGGACAGTGTCTCCGCTGGCTTGCGCTACACTGTTAGGAAAATTAGTTTAGCGCCCCCATAAATCGGCCGCACTGCTTCCAGTATGTGGGCGGTTGGCATTCTGCAACTGTGGGGGGGTGGCGTTGCTTCAAATTTTTTACCATCCCTGTCCTATTGCAGAGATTTCCCTTCACTTCCTGTCCCATAGCCAAACAGGAAGTGAGAGGAAATCTATGCAAATTAAGGGAATCCATTGCCCCCCCACCCCCCAGGCCATCAGAACTAGTGTCCCCACTTGAAAATTTCAGGGTGGGTCTTAAACCGCAAGGGGTGTGGCCTTGACAGGAAGGGATGGGTCATATTTAAATTAGGGGGTGAACAAGTTTAGTCAGGCCTAGGGCAGCACAAAACCTAAATACATTGCTGGGTGCATGCCCATTCAGTTCCGCTTGCATGTTCTTCTGCCTTGGCTCAAATCCTGGCTAGCCACCTGCCTATCTCCTTGCCTTCCCTGGCGGAGTGATCTTCATCCGCTCCCCATCCAGTAGTAGCCGGGGGCCCGAAGAGTAAGGCCCCATACACACGAGAGGATTTATCCGCAGATACGGTCCAGCGGACCGTATCCGCGGATAAATCCTCTCGAGGATTTCAGAGGATTTCTATGCGATGGCGTGTACACACCATCGCATTGAAATCCGCGCTGAAATCCTCTGCCGATGACGTGTCGCGCCGTCGCCGCTATTATGACGCGGCGACGGGCGCGACGCTGTCATATAAGGAATTCCACGCATGCGTCAAATCATTACGACGCGTGCGGGGAATCCCTTTAGACGGATGGATCCGGTAAGTCTGTACAGACGAGCGGATCCATCCGTTGGAATGGATTCCAGCAGATGGATTTGTTGAGCATGTCAGCAAATATCCATCTGCTGGAAATCCATCCCAGGGGAGATTTATCCGCGGATAAATATCCGTTGGCGTGTACACACCATAGGATCTATCCGCAGAAACCCATTTGATGGGATTTATCTGCGGATAGATTCTATGGTGTGTATGGGGCCTAAGACTTGAGAGGCTGTGAGGCGGGCGGCGACGGGCACAAAATTGCTGATTGTTGCCATTACTAGTAAAGAAAAAATATGTCCCCGGATTTCATTTTAAAAATCTGGTCACCTTACTTTAAGAGCCCAGCCGAAGCTCCGTGACTGTGCCCCCGATCGCTGCCGGGGTCACAGGAGCTGAAAAACGGGGAAGGTGTGTGTAAACACACCTTCCCCGTTCTTCTCTGTGGCAGTGTCACTGATCGTCTGTTCCCTGTTATAGGGAACGACGACCAGTGACGTCACACCTATAGCCACGCCCCCTACAGTAAGAATCACTCCCTTAGGACACACTTAACCCCTTAGCGCCCCTAGTGGTTAACGCCTTCACTGCCATTGTCATTTTCACAATAACCAGTGCATTTTTATAGCACTTTTCGCTGTGAAAATGACAATGGTCCCAAAAATTTGTCAAAAGTGTCCGATGTGTCCGCCATAATGTCGCAGTCATGAAAAAAATCGCTGATCGCCACCAAAAAAAAATATTAATAAAAGTGCCATAAAACTATCCCCTATTTTGTAGACGCTATAACTTTTGCGCAAACCAATCCATAACCGCTTATTGCGATTTTTTTTTTTTACCAAAAATAAGTAGAAGAATACATATCGGCCTAAACTGAGGGAAAAAAAGTTTTTTGGAGATATTTATTATAGTAAAAAGTAAAAAATATTGAATATTTTTCAAAATTGTCGCTCTATTTTTGTTTATAGCGTAAAAAATAAAAACCGCAGAGGTGATCAAATACCACCAAAAAAAGCTCTTTTTGTCGGAAAAAAAGATGCCAATTTTGTTTGGGAACCACGTCGCACGACTGCGCAATTGTCAGTTAAAGCGATTATAGTGGTCCGGGTCTTAAGTGGTTAAGCTGCTGCTGGGAAGAAGCTGGATGTGTTGCTTAAAAGCAGAAAATAAGGGTCTTGAGGAGGACCAGAGGAGGGCGAGGGCCATATGAAATGGCCCGGAGGGCCGGATTCGGCCCGGGGGCCTTATGTTTGACACCTGTGCTCTATAGATTTTAGGGATCTATTTGTTAAAAAAAAATCACTATAATCACTATACGGATGTGATAAACAATCACACAGCTGCAAAAAAAAAAAAAGAACACTTGTATGTCTTCTAATATGATTATTTTCTATGATTATCAGCATCATCTAGTGGACACATTGCAGTATAGTGGAACCTCGGATTATGAGCATAATCCGTCCTAGGAGAATGCTCGTAATCCAAAGTACTCTCATATCAATGCGAGTTTCCCCATTGAAGGCAATGGAAACTAAAATAATTTGTTCCGCATTGACTTCAATGGCATGCAATACCGCATGCGGCCAGAGGTACTATTTAAAAACAATAATAAAAATGACTGTATTTTTGGCTCCATAAGACTCACCCAACCATAAGACGCACCTAGGTTTTAGAGGAGGAAAACAAGAAAAGAAAATATTCTGAAGCAAATGGTGTACTAAAATATATACCAGTGTCCATGAAATACAGCCTGACCAGTACCAATTAAATGCAGCCATACCAGTGCCCATGAAATGCAGCCTGACCTGTTCCAATGAATTTCAGCCTTACCAGTCCCATGAAATGCAGCCTTACCAGTGCCCATGAAATGCAGCCTTACCAGTGCCCATGAAATGCAGCCTGCCCTGTGCCCATGAAATGCAGCCTGCCCTGTGCCCATGAAATGCAGCCTGCCCTGTGCCCATGAAATGCAGCCTGCCCTGTGCCCATGAAATGCAGCCTGATCTGTGCCTGGCGAGGATGTCATCGCAGAGCAGCCCGATTGGCCACCGTGGCTGTACTCCATTCAGCTGCTCGGGCTACTCTGTCTTCTGACCTGTGCCAATGAAACGCAACCTTACCAGTCCCATGAAATGCAACCTGACTATTTCCAATTAAATGCAGCCTGACCAGTGCATGCTCAGATAAGAGTCTGGTATGGATTTTGGGGGGGGGGGGGGGGGGGTGCCCACATAGTTTTTTTAAGTTTTTGAGTAGGGGTTCACCTCAGAATCCATACCAGACCTGAGGGTCTGGTATGGATTGGGGGGGACCCCACACCAATTATTTTATGATTTTTTATTGCTGGCAATGTTTTTTTTTTACATTCAGCTGTCAGTGGGGAACCCCGCTGACAGCTGATGAGTCATCCATCTATAAGTACTCAGCAGCTGGCCTCCCAGCCCGCTCCTTAACAATGAGCACATTTTAAAGACCAGTGGTGGCCCATGAAAAGGGAGTGCAGGAGGGCCCTATCCCCCCCAATGCTACTCATCATAAAAAATAATGGCCCATTAAGTGTGTGCAGGACACCTGCCACACAGGTGCTATGGGGAGCATGATGTGTTTGCAATCATGTGTTTGCAAACCAGAAGCTCTATTGGCTTATTTTAGAATTTCATCGGGGCGCAGAGCATTGTTCCCTGTTGTGGTTAGTGATTGGCGGGTCCCGCGTCATGACTTCCGGTTTCTGGCTGGTCCGAAGGTTGATGAGAGCTGTGAGTACAGGGGGGGGGGGGCGGTGACACCTTATGTGAAGCAAGCTCTAATGGGGACGCTTGATGTAAAGGGGGACTCTGATGGGGACACCTGATGTGAAGGTGGACTATGATGGGGATGCCTGGTGTAAAGGGGGACTCTGATGGGGACGCCTGGTCTAAAGGGGGACTCTGATGGGGACACCTGGTCTAAAGGGGTACTCTGATGGGGATGCCTGATGTAAAGGGAGACTCTGATGGGGACACCTAATGTAAAGGGGGACTCTGATGGGGACACCTAATGCAAAGAGGGACTCTGATGGGACACTGGATGTAAAGGGAGGACTTTGATGGGGACACTTGATGTATAGGGGAACTTTGATGGGAACACCTGATGTAAAGGGAGGACTTGATGGGGACACTTGATGTATAGGGGGACTCTGATGGGGACACCTGATGTAAAGGGTGACTCTAATTGGGACACCTGATTTAAAGGAGGACTCTGATGGGGACATCTGATTTAAAGGAGGACTCTGATGGGGACATCTTATTTAAAGAGAGGACTTTGATGCTGACATCTGATGTATAGGGGTCACCTACTGGGTATTATCCTTGGGAAAAACTGTCCTCCACGGAGCAGGACAGCAATAGTGGGTATGATTACATGGCTGCTGTTTTTAATTTTACATCATTTTCGTGATATACTGTAGCCTAAATCAATATGTCAAAGTAGATTATTTCCTTGACATCACTTCCCCTTTACGCACTTCCCGCTAGAAAATAAATGCTTCCATGGGTTTTTATCAAGCATTCTTGAAGTGTTTTCAACGCTTCATAAACACAATAAAAACATGTCATAAACACATCATAAATGCTATAGGAGTGTTAATGAGCATTTGTATATGGAAAATGATTGTGTAGTGTTTAGTGTGTATGTGAATTGAGGAAAATTAAATGATCAGATTGACAGCAGTACTCACAACATTGTACACAGAAACATCCAGAAACATAATAAAAAAAAAAAAAACGTGTTGCACTGTTTTAAGAAAATCAATTGGGGATGTGAGCAAAAATCGGAATTAATTAAATAAAATACACTTTATATTATACAAATTATATCATATAAAATATATGAAACACCAAAGTCCATAAAGTTATAGGGCCAGATTCAGAAAGATCAGCGGATCTTTCTGCTGGCGTAACGTATCTCCGATACGTTACGCCGCTGTAACGTTCTGAAAGAACTTGCGCCCTTAGTTACGGCGGCGTAAAGTATGTGTTTCGGCGTAAGGCCGCCTAATTCAAATGGGGATGTTGGGGGCGTGTTTTATTTCAATTGTACTTGACCCCGCGTTTTTTACATATTTTTTGAACGGTGCATGCGCCGTCCGTAAAATATTCCAGTGTGCATTGCTCCAAATTACGCCGCAAGGACGGATTGGATTCGACGTGAACGTAAATGACGTAAAGCCGTATTCCCGAACGACTTACGCAAACGACGTAAAAATTTCAAAACTCGACGCGGGAACGACGGCCATACTTAACATTAGCTACGCCTCATATAGCAGGGGTAACTATACGGCGAAAAAAGCCGAACGTAAACGACGTAAAAAAATGCGCCGGCGGGACGTCTGTTTCTGAATCGCCGTAAATAGATAATTTGCATATTCCTCACGTAACTATACGGAAGCGCCACCTAGCAGCCAGCCTGAAAATGCAGCCTAAGATACAACGGTGTAAGACACTTACCTGTCGGATCTAAGGCCTCGTACACACGACCGGATCTGTCCGATGAGATCATTTGGTCTGATGGCTGTACACACCATCAGACCAAATTTCCTGCGGACAGGGTACGCGGTGACGTGGTCGCGCCGATGACGCGGCGACGTGCGCGACCCTAGAAGGTCAATGCTTCCACGCATGCGTCGAATCACTTCGACGCATGCGAGGGCTTTCGGCCGAGCGGACATGTCCGGTGAGTCGTACAGACGACCGAACATGTCCGACGGACAGGCTTCCAGCGGACCTGTTTCTTAGCATGCTAAGAAACCTTTGTCCGCTGGAAACCTGTCCGATCCGCCGGAAAATTGTCCGGTCGGCCGTACACACGACCGAACATGTCCGCGGAAACTGGTCTGGTCCGTATCTGAATCTGGCCCATAATGTGCAAAGTCCTTGAATTCCGTGCAAAATCCAATGATTAGATAAATAAGGCAAAAATATCTTCTTAACAGATCCAAAGATCTCTCAAGGTCTATATTCGCATCTGTGAGCTTTATTACCCCTCCCATTAGGTGCAGGTCATTTTAGCTTATTCAGCCTCCTGGTGGGAAACCGTTGGTGAAAACGAGCCAGTGGTAACAGGATATCCACAGAAGGCGATCCAACCATTAATCACATAAAAAAGGAAAACTCATTGTGCAGTGTCCAGATTAAAATTTTTAATTTTGATTTTATTTTAATAAATGTATTAACCGCTTCAGCCCCGGACCATTTTGGTGGTCAATGACCAGGCCACTTTTTGCGATTCGGCACTGTGTCGCTTTAACTGACAATTGTGCGGTCATGCAACATGGCTCCCAAACAAAATTTATGTCCTTTTTTTCCCCACAAATAGAGCTTTCTTTTTGTGGTATTTGATCACCTCTGCGATTTTTTATTTTTTTTGCGCTATAAACAAAAAAAGAGCGACAATTTTGAAAAAAAAAAAGTTTTTTAATTTTTGCTATATAAATATCCCCAATAAATATATATATATAAAAAACATATTTTTACCTCGGTTTAGGCCGATACGTATTCTTGGTAAAAAAACGCAAAGAGCGTTTGATTGGTTTGCGCAAAAGTTATAGCATCTACAAAATAGGGGATTGTTTTATGGCATTTTTATTAATAGTTTTTTTTACTAGTTATGGCGGCGATCAGCGATTTTTATCGGGACTGCGACATTATGGCGGACATATCAGACACTTTTGACACCATTTTGTGTTCTCTGTCATTTTTACAGAGATCAGTGCTATAAAAATTCACTGATTACTGTAAAAATGACACTGGCAGTGAAGGGGTTAACCACTAGGTGGCACTGCAGGGGTTAAGTGTTCCCTAGGAAGTGATTCTTACTGTTAGGGGGTGTGGCTACATGTGACACGTCACTGATGACCGTTCCAGATCACGGGGAACGGTCATCAGTGACAGTGTCACTAGGCAGAATAGGGGAATGCCTTGTTTACAAAGGCATTCTGCCCTTGCCTTGCCGCTGGGCGGCAGATGTAAAGGGATGTACCTGTACGCCAATCTGCCTGCCCGTGCCATTCTGTCAACGTAAATAGTCGTGCGGCGGCCGGCAAGTGGTTAAAATACTACTTGCAACAAAACTGTAATCACAGGCATTTGGAAATACACTGTCCTAGCACTCTCATGAGCGTACTGACATCACCACTGATTCCTGCCCTGCCAACGTACGTTTTGTCTGAATAGACTTTTTTTGTGAGGCTATTCAGACGAAACGTACGTGGATAATCTAAGATGCCCTGAACCTAATGTTAGGGGTAATAAAGCTCACAGATGCAAATATAGACAGGTCTTTGGATCTAGTAAGAAGATATTTTTGCCTCATCTTTCTCAGCATTGGGTGTTGGACAGAATTCAAGGACTTTGCACATTATCACTTTATGGACTTTGGTGTTTCATATATTTAAATTTGTATAATATATAGTGTATTTTATTTAATTCATTCAGATTTTTGCTCACATCTTCAATCGATTTTCTTAAAACAGCGCAACACATTTTTATTTGTATTATGTTAATGAGCATTGCTTTGTTCTTGATAATCATAGAAATAGATAAGCCTTCGCGAATGAGGGTGTAGTGAGCTGAATTTTGATGACATTTTATTGGACGTTTTTTAACATGAAGTAATAAAATGTGAAGAATCTTGACGCATAAGCAGTTGTATGGTTGCCTCCGAAAATCCCACCTGAGGGGTTCAAATTCATGTAGTAGTTAACCACTTGACCACCAGGCACGTAAACCCACTTAATAACCAGACCAATTTTCAGCTTTCGGTGCTCTCACAATTTGAATGACAATTACTTAGTAATACAACACTGTACCCAAAATAAATTTTAGTCCTTTTTTTCACACAAATAGAGCTTTCTTTTGGTGGTATTTAATCACTGTTGGGTTTTTTATTTTTTGCACTATAAGAGAAAAAAGACTGAAAATTCTGTAAAAAAAAAAGAAATTTTCTTTGTTTCTGTTAAATTTTTTTAGCAAATTTTGTATTTTTGCGTTGCAGGGTATTTCAGAGTATTGTGGGGTATTGCAAAGTATTGTGGGGTATTGCAGAGTAGTGTGGGGTATTGCAGAGTAGTGTGGGGTATTGCAGAGTATTGTGGGGTATTGCAGAGTATTGTGGGGTATTGCAGAGTAGTCTTAGTATGGGGCAGGGATGGATGGCTGGATCTGTGACTGCATTTGTCACAGATCCAGCCCACAGCACTCGTGCTGCATCCACTCCCTCCCCTCTCCTCTCACACTGTACCGTTCGGTACAGAGAGGGGAGGGAGGAACCGGCGTCATGTTTACAAGTGATCGCTCCATCATTGGACGGAGCGATCACGTGGTAAACCGCCGCTACCGGCAGTCACGGACATTCCCGTGTGCACGCCCCAGAGGGCGCGCGGGAGCGCGATTCTGGGAGGACGTCCTCCCAGAGTTAAGCAACCGCCTTGTAGACGTATTTCGTCTATAGGGCGGTGGTCAACTGGTTAAACAACACACATGTAAACAAGTCCTTAAGCACTAAGGCAGGTTTACAGGGAGGAGAGTATATCACCTGCAATGGCTTGTGATCTATCAGGATTTAAAAATCAAGTCCATAAAGATATTAAATCTTTCACAACCCCAAATTACATCTACAGCCTAATCTCTGCATATCAGTATGTTCCCTACTTTGATTTTGAATAGGTATGTAATGCATCAGATGTTGTTTTGGAACTTGGATGGTCCAGGCTTGCTGCAGCCTACACTTTATGGCTTTTAAAGAGAAACTGCAGTCTGCTCACATAATTTGTAATAAAAACATCTTTGCCATTCTGAAGCTTCCCTCCAACCACTTTGCATAATATTCATTGAATTCTCTCTGAAGAAAAGACCCTTGAGAGGGGATATGATTTAAATGTATGAATACCGTACTGGTGACCCCACAATAGGGATAAAAAAGGGAATTTAAAGAGACACTCGGCCATTCACTAAAATTAGAAGAAAAGAGGTTTAACCTTAAACTGTGTAGAGGGTTCTCTTCCAAAAGCAGTGGTTTCTGCAGGGAGCATAAATAATTAAAAAAAACTATTAGATAGGCACCTAAACGACCATAACATACAGGGATATACAATGTAATATTGTCATAAAAGCGCAAACATAGGTTGGACTTGTGTCTTTTTTCAACCTCACCAACTATAGGCCAGATTCACAGCCGAGATACGATGGAGTATCTCAGATACTCCGTCGTATCTCTCAGAGTATCTATGCGACTGATTCATAGAATAAGTTGCGCATAGATAGCCCTTAGATCCGACAGGTGTAATTGTTTTACACTGTCGGATCTTAGGATGCAATACCGCGGCCGCCGCTGGGTGGAGTTTGCGTCATATTCCAGAGTCGGGTATGCAAATTAGCAGTTACGGCGATCCACGACGGATTTTCGCGTTCGGTACGTCGTCGCTAGTATAGTTTCCCGTCGCAATTTTAGTCGTCGTTTGACCTGCCCTAACTTTAGTCAGCACACGTATGTGCTGTTTAAAGTATGGTCGTCGTTCCCGCGTCGAAATGTAAAAAAAATTTTGTCTTGCGTAAAACGTCCGGGAATATGAAAATACGATGCGCACGTCGTCGCTGTTTGAAAAAATGACGTCACTTCGCGCAAAGCACGGCAGGAATTTCAAAACGGAGCATGCGCAGTAGGAGTGGGAGCGTGCCTAATTTAAATGCCACACGCCCCTTCGAATTACGCGGGCTTACGCCGGAGGCTGCCAGCGTAAGTTTTTACGCAAGTGCTTGGTGAATCAGGCACTTGCGATGAAAACTTGCGGCGGTGTAACGTATCTACGATGCGTTACGCCGCCGCGATTCTACGTGAATCTGGCCCTATGTTACTGTTGTCCCTTAATAACCTTTAAAATGTTCTTTTTGCTACTCTATAGTTTATTCTACTGATCCAAGTAAAAACTGTCATAATAATCTCTTTCGATAGTGTTGTTCAAGAATGCAATTATGTAATTGTCATAAAAATGAAGACGTTTTTTAGTTAATTTTGAGTTGGTGGACCAGAAGCCCTTGTTTTGGTTCTTCAAGCAGAACAAATAACACACTTTCTGTATTACATTTGGAGGTGATGGCCTATCGTGCTTTGAACAAAGTTTAGAACCTGCTCACAAAACAGAGCAGCTGATTGCTTGTTCTATAAAAGTGTAGAGCATATCATGGGAAGATTGAGAACGGCGCTGCAGAATTGTAGCGTTAGATGTTCCATGCACTGCAGCCCTCGATCCTCCCTCTTGTCTGTAAATTTAATGAACTGAGACCGGTAATACAGTTTGCTGTATGTGAGTGACAGGCGTGTTCCTTCAGAGTGCTGCCATTAGACAGACAAGACATAAGCCCAGGCAGCTACCAGCCCCCAAAATATAATGAAGTAGCACTCTTTGTGGGGCAGAGCTCTACCCGTGGGGGCACCCAAGTGAAGAATTGAATTCCTGGTGATTCTGGGACTCGACGGCTCGTGACGATAGCAATCTCCTGTCACCGGGGGGTCGGAGGCGCTGCAGTAAGGGCCGGACAGCCATAGAATTGAATGTAATTACATTTCACTGCCATGGTTCACATGATGCCACAGACATTTTTGTGATCTCAGTATTAATCGGGTCATTCAGACTTGGCAATCAGTATGCATATCCCACTCAATGAAATACTGTTGTCAGTTTTATAATTTAGTTGTAGAAAGCACAAGCTGTGCTCATCACGTACTCTGCAGTAGGACCGAGCTCGGGCTGAGAACGTTGTTTATATGTCACCACTGGTGTTTCAGCAGCAATTTTGTAAAGTATTTTAGCTTTCTATCTAAGATCTTTGGGCTAGATTCAGAGAGAATTTACGCCGGCGTATCTATTGATACGCCGCGTAAATTCAAATCTGCGCCGGCGTAACTTCTTTCTGTATTCAGAAAGCAAGATACGCCGAAATTTGCCTAAGATCCGACTGGCGTAAGTCTCTTACGCCGTCGTATCTTAGTTGCATATTTACGCTGGCCGCTAGGTGGCGCTTCCATCGATTTCAGCGTAGAATATGCAAATGAGCTGGATACGCCGATTCAGAAACGTACGTGCGCCCGGCGGAATTTTTTACGTAGTTTTTGTAAGGCTTTTCCGGCGTAACGTTGCTCCTGCTATATGCTACGCCCGCACAAACTTACGGCGGGCTACGTGAATTTAGCCCTCTGTTTTTAAATATGTATAAACCTATAGCGTTACTACGCTATTAAATATGTACTGATCATTCCAAAAATGTATGTAGCATTTTCTTTATCTTAATTTTGGTAAGCACTGTTTGTGTATAAAAAAAGTCTGTGTCATAACTACATTGTGTTTTTAGAAAACTTACATGCAATTCAGCACTGAAATAGTTACCCCGCGGCAGGGCTTTGGTGCCCTCTCCTGGAGTGCGGGCAGCGAGCGCTGCGGCAGCAGTGTCTGCTCTACCAGCTTCCTCTGTGTGTCTCCTCTTCAGCCAAAAAGCTATGGCATCCGAAAGGATCGACTGACGCTTTTGCCAATTGGGAAACAGGTCTCACAGACCTGCCTCCTGATTGGCAGGGAGGAACTTTAGTGTGATAATAGTGAAAATTAATTTGCTATGGTAACACAACTAGGTGTTCAGAGCACAAAGCTCTGCGCTCCGAGGCCACCCTTTTTTGAAGCCTATTAGAGCCTCTGGCTCTAATTAGGTGCTTCAAAAATTACCCGCCCCACATTGGAATCCACGATCCAGCGCCACTGATATGTAGATCAGGGGGCCAGACGCATGGAGAGGGGAGGCGGTGCCGTGTGCCCTCTATGGACGGGCTGCCGCTGTTCCAATGGATCTGTCAGGAAACATCGCAAAGTTTGAATATTTTCTCCTGTGTATGGCTCCTTACCCTCTTCAGCATGTAGTTCATAATCAAAGGCCTAAGATTGATAATCATTTGATATTGCACCTCCAAATGTAAAGAGAGAGAAAAATTTGCATACCAAAATGGTACGATTAATAAAATCAAGACTTTGATAAAAAAACATATGTCATAAATAAATTACATCACTGCTGGGACATTTGGTGGTGGTCAACATGAACCCATCCTATTCAGAGAATGGCATACCATAAAGTCCTGTACACACGACCGGGATTCCCGGCGGTATAAAGTCCCCCGGGAATCCCGACAGGAAAACCGAAAACCTGCTCGGTAACTTTCCCTGTGTACACACGAGAGATTTTTTCCATCGGGAAAACTGCGGGGAGAGCTTTGGCTGGGAATCCCGGCCGTGTGTATGCTCCCTCCCAGTGTTTCCCCATAGGAAAACTGCCGGGTTTAAAACCACCGGGAATCCCGGCGGGAAAATAGAGAGCAGGTTCTCTATTTTCCCGCCGGGATTCCTGGCAGTTTTCCTGTCGGGAAAACTGCCAGGAAGCATACACACGGCCAGTTTTCCAGGCCAAAAGCTCTCTTGGCAGTTTTCCTGGCAGGAAAAACGGTCGTGTGTACAAGGCTTAAGGTACAACTCCCGAATATATAAATCACGTTACAATAGCAGGTTACAAACACCTTTAATAAAAAAAATATAAACATTTGATGCACGGTCTGTAGTTCTTCCACGCATTTCACGGTTACTTTCATCAGGAAGCTGTACTACATAATAAAATGTGTGATCCCACTCAAGGGAGCCTATGAGGAGTCACCAACCACAAACCAAGGACCACAGTCACCAGAACCAAGAGGGTCCCTCAGTGGATCAAAGGGGGAGAAGTAAAGAGGGTAATGCACCAGGTTTATGTTAGGCTAAAAGGGGAAAATTGTACCAACTGGAATTTTGGGTAAGAACGCCCATGTGTGCTTCCACATCTGCTGAATTTGAATATGAGGCCATGTAAACTTCCAGTACTTTGTTATCTGTAGGTGTAATAAAGCAGAAACACATGATTGCACAAGCTCACATACAAAAACATTACTGTAGTATTTGCAGAAAAATAAACATGAATAACAATTTGACTTTTCAACATTAGGGGAAGAGTTTTCCTAGCAATAAATGTTCATTTGCAGGCAATGCTTTACAGTAAAATCTTGGAGCACAGCATAGGAAACATTTTTCCAGTGTAATGACAGTGTAGTTCCTAATACCTAAGGAGATGCTGAATTGCTGTGTCCTTCTGCTTTTCCTCCTGGGTGACTAGGAATGAGCTGAACACACCTGGGTTTGATTCAAGCAGGGTTTGATGAGTAGAATTTGGGTGCCGAATCCGAACCCCATTGAAGTCATTGAAAGCTGAATGTAATGCCGCGTACACACAATCGGAATTTCCGACAACAAATGTTCTATGTGAGCTTTTGGTCGGATATTCCAATAAGTTGCTAAATGTTGTTCCTTCATTAATATTCCAACCGTGTGTACGCTCCATCGGACATTTGCTGTCGGAATTCCCGACAACAAATGTTTGAGAGCTGGTTCTCAATTTTTCCGACAACAAAAGTGCTTGTCGGAATATCCGATCTGTATGCAATCCCGACGCACAAAAACCCTACGCATGCTCGGAATCAATTCGACGTATGCTTGGAATCAGTGAACTTTCATTTTCTCGGCTCATCGTAGTGTTGTACGTCACCGCGTTCTTGACATTCTGAATTTCCGACAACATTTGTGTGACCGTGTGTATGCAAGACAAGTTTGAGCCAACATTCCGTCGGAAAAAAATCCACGGTTTTGTTGTCGGAATGTCCGATCGTGTGTACGCAGCATTAAGGATAAATTCTGAACATTTTCTAGGATAATAGACAAATTATTGTCAAACAAATAGGATGGGGTGCTAGGCACTGCTCTTGGGGTCATGTACCAAAGCAAAAATAAAAATAAAAAATGGGTTACAAATTAGAAATGCTTAAAGCGGGGGTTCATCCTAAAACTACTTTCTAGTATTACAATGTCCCGACACATTACAATACAATTATGCCTATTTTTTTTTTTTATGCTGTACATACCTCGGTATAGCTAATTCATCCGCGGCTTCCGGGTTGCGAAAGCTGCGTCACGATTGCCAAAAGAAGCCGAGCGGCGAGTCGGCGCTATACTGCGCCTGCGCACCGCCGTTCGGCTCCTTTCGGCAATCGTGACGCAGCTTACGCTACGGGGGGAGCTCGTTTTTGGTCATCACGTCAATCACCAGCAAGTTAGGAACGCCCACTCCCGCGGGATTCGCAACCCGGAAGCCGTGGGTGAATTAGCTGTACCGAGGTATGTACAGCATAAAAAAAAAAAAAATAGGCATAATTGTATTGTAATGTGTCGGGACATTGTAATACTAGAAAGTAGTTTTAGTGTGAACCTCCCCTTTAAAGTGAAACATTAAAAATACAAATCTCAAAATAATACTATGCCTGTGGGATGACCGAACCCTGCCTGTGAAGTGTGCAATGCATACAACCTACTGCAGCAACAACAAATGTGTTTAGATTGATGGCAAAGTGACAGCTTCCAGCCACCTTGTTCTGTTCATTCATCTATACCACACCCTTATCCTAGATGCAAAAAACCTATATCAGATCCTTATATAAACATGCAGCTTGACAGGCCAGGAGAGGGGGGGGGGGGTGAGTATGCGCCTCCCCTTTTGCATCAAACTAGGCCACAGGCCCTCAACATGGGGAGTACCTCTTTCCCAGAGCCCTGGCCTGGTAGTTGTAGGGGTCTGCGGTCGGGGGGCTTATCGGAATCTGTAAGGCCCCTTTAACAATAACGGGGTCATAGATACTACCTTATGCAAATGAGTTGGAGGCATGTCAATCATGATGCCTAATGCCTGCCAACCCACTGAAAGAAAAAAGCCCACTGGCACAATGTTGCCCACTTCTGACGACTAGTGGATGACAGCTGATATATAGAACGGTTAACACCATTGACAATATTTGACCATATTTGAACATGACCATATTTGGTCAATGATGTCACTGTGCCCTCCAACTTGGGGGGGGGGGGGGGGGTATGCTGCCAGAAAGGCCCTCATGCAAAGTACCTTCCCCCATGTCGATTGAGGCCATTGCATCTTCCTCACAACCCTGACATGGTGGTTGTGGAGATCTGTAGGCAAGGGATTTATTAGAATCTGGAAGCCACCTGGAAGCAAAATAAAATGTAACATTGAAATAAAGACACCCAAACGTTTGACAATCCCTTTATTAAAAGAAGAAAAATCCCCCAAAAGTCCTTGGTTGTAATTCCATTTTTAATCACAATGCCCGCCAATGCACTGAAAGAAAAAGCCCAACGGTCCCACATGATCAATCGCGATGGTACTCCACGTCAGCTCTCCGAACTGTCATCAGCTATATAAGAAAAGGGGTGAGGATAGTGGTGACATCATTGACCAAATATGGCCAGTGATGTCTTCTTTTTTCCCAAATTTTTCAGGGATTCCCAACCATGTAAGTCAACATGCTGAGGATGTTGGTTGCTTTACAAATAGAACGTTGATAAGACAGGTCTAATCACTATAAAGCAAGGTACACGCAGACCAAAAATCTCTCCCACCAGAATATACTGTTCAGTGCTTGTAGCTATTTTTGCACAGAATACCGAAAGTAAGTCAGTTCCTGCTGAATCGGCCAACTGTCGGTAAGCGTGTATCTGGCTTAAGGCTGACATGTTCTAGAATATCAAAGTAATGAAGAACACCGTAGCACAAATAATAGTAGTTCCATAGGTGTGCGCAGCCTATTGCATTAGGGTGTGCACCCCAAAGGCAAAACACACACTACTGATCGCTGGCGGTGTTCATTCAGAAAGGGAAGGTGCCAGTAAATTACATATTTACTGGCCCATTCCCCACTCCTAAAACATTCCAGCAGCAACAGCCGATAGGAGAAGCTGGCTGCACTGCGGGGGGAAAGATGGGAGCCAGGGCAGTAGGGGGAATCTGTGCTGCACAGGGTGATTAGGGTGTGCCTTGGCACACCTGGCACACCCTGTGCGCACGCCTATGAGTAGTTCCCTAAATTGTCTGTGAAGCGCCCAACCACAACACATTAGGCTAAATAAAGGGAACAACCCTGTTAACTTAAACAGCTTCAATACCAGGAGTGCATACTAGTGTATTAAGAAAGAAATGTCAATAACAAGCTAGCCTATTCTTTAATGTTTACACCATTTTTGCACCAATGGCCATAGAACAGGGACAGATTTAAAGACTGCTGGGGTCCTTAAACGCTCGTTGGAGCACTTACCCTTAAAGCGAAGGTACTTGGATTTCACTAGAAAGTGATGGCCAAAACAGCTCCCTTAAACAGAAGTTTGCTAGTGGCTGTAAAAATTCCAGTAACAGCAACATGTTTAAAATTTGTAAGGGTGGCCAAAGATGTAGCAGAGACAATCCGCGCTAACCCCTCAGCGACGTGCACTGGTGCAAATAATTCCAAACCAAAAAAGGGATGATGAAAAAATTAAGTGAAAAAATATATATGACAGGTGCTGTACCTAAATACAAAGGGCCAGATTCTCGTAGATCTCCGGCGGCGTAACGTATCTCCTTTACGTTACTCCGCCGCAAGTTTTATGGGCAAGTGGCTGATTCACAAACCACTTACCTGTAAACTTGCGGCGGCGTAGCGTAAAGTCCACCCGTGCAAGCCCTCCTAATTCAAATGATCCTGGTAGGGGGCGTGGATCATTTAAATTAGGCGCGCTCCCGCGCCGATCGTACTGCGCATGCTCCGTCGGGTAAATTACCCGACGTGCATTGCGCTAAATGACGTCGCACGGACGTCATTTGTTTTGATGTTAACGTAAATGGCGTCCAGCGCCATTCACGGACGACTTACGCAGACGACATAAAATTTTAAAATTGAGACACGGGAACGACGGCCATACTTAACATTGAGTACGCCACCTAGGGGGCATGTTTATCTTTACGCCGCGTATCTCTTACGGAAACGACGTAAAATCACTACGACGGGCAAGCTTACGTTCGTGAATCCGCGTAACTAGTCATTTGCATATTCTACGCTGACCGCAATGGAAACGCCACCTAGCGGTCAGCGTAGATATTGCAGCCTAAGATACAACGGCGCTGGCCATCGTATCTTAGGCATGTTTAAGTGTATCTCAGTTTGAGAAGACACTTAAACATACGACAGCCTTAGATTCGGACTTACGTTGGCGTATCTGCTGATACGCCAGCGTAATTCTTTGAGAATATGGCACAAAAAGCCTAATGCCCCGTACACACCATCACTTTATGTGATGAAAAAAAACGACACTTTCTGTGAAGTAAAAAATGACGTTTTTGAAACTTCAATTTTCAAAGACGAAGTTGCCTACACACCATCGTTTTTCTCACAATGTTCTTGCAAAGTGAGGTTACGTTCCACCACGTTTTACCATTGAAGTAGCTTCTGGGCATGCGTGGATGAAAAAACGTCTTACAAAACGACGTTTTTTGCTACACACGGTCAATTTCTGTGAAGTAAAAAGTGCACTTTTGAAAAACGACACATAAAATTGAAGCATGCTTCAATTTTTTTTGGTCGTTTTTTACAAGACATAAAACGACGTTTTCCCCCACACACAGTCAATTAAAGTGACGTTTTTAAAAACGTCATTTTTTTTCATCACATAAAGTGATGGTGTGTACGCGGCATTATACTGGGCTTAAGCAAATATGGAAAAAAAGGGAAAAAAGTGCGCTACCAAAAAACAATGATAAAAATACCATTTAAAAAATAATGAAAAGGCAAACTATTATTGCATAAGTGTCCTTGTTTCTGTGTCACAGAAAGATGTGCTATGAAAGAATGAGTCCTAATAAATTAGCATCAATACGTTCACTCAAATGGGATCTCAATCCTCGATGGGATGACTGTTGGAATGCAGACAGCTTATGAACGGGAAATCTCCATGCATCAATATAGATATAGATGGCCGCATACCAGATCTGTCGGACCCCCAAAGGGATCAGAAAGGCTCATAAACTGGAATATCCTCGACTGGATCCTCGACCAGATATTTCACCGTCCTCTCCTCTGATTAGGAAACCGGGACCAGATCTGCCGTAGTATCCAAACAATTCTTCAACAGTGCAGGCAGCCTCACCAAGTGGTATAGGAACGTGTAGGTTTAAAGGTAGAAAAAGTACTTCATAGTGCAGTATGTCATTAAAAAGTGTTGCTCTTTATTCCATTAATAGATACAAAGGAAACTGGCATCTAAAACTGCACTGATACAAAGTATCAAAGTATAACTTGAAAGCATGTGCTGACAAAACAAACACAGCCTTGGCTCAGACCGATCAGCTGTAGGCGTGGTGATGTCAGCGACTCTGGCTCCACCCGACGCTGCGTTTCTCCCGAATGGGCATCGACATTGTATCCAATATGGACACTCCTGCCTTAGTGCCACCCCCCATCATGCCTCTATGAGTGCCGCCTAAGGAGATGGCCTTAATTTGCCTTACTGGTTCCATGGCCCTGGTTGGCAGGTTGTGTATAGAAAGGTAGTAATGTGTGTGTGTGGAATTGGCACGGCCTTGTGGATCTTGGGTGGGGTCTAGGAGCTCTATGTGTGTTTCTCTGTGATATCATATTGTATGTTTAAAGTGTATGTGAAGGCAAAAAAATGAAAACTTATGCAGTACATCTCTGCAATGTATGCAACAACATGTTTCATTCCTTTAAATACCCTGCAAATACAGACAAATGCCTGTTATGTCCAGCTCCAGGGTTGCCAACCATCCATATTTTTACGAAGCTCTTATAAAACAAGCCTCCTTTCTCCTTTCCATTAATGTTAGGGATGGATAAAACTGTCCAGAAAAAATACCCTGGCTGGCAGCTTGCTGCACTGCGCACTAGAGGAAAGATGGGGGAATCGTCCTTGTCCACAGGCCAGCATGGTCAGAGAACAGAGGGAAAGCAGTAGCTGGAGCATGTATAGAAATAATCAGGAACAGTGCGTTCAACCAAGTGAGAGAATAGTACATATACAGTATAAGTGATCAGTGCACGTAAGGATTCCCAGTATAGAAATGAGAAATAATATACAGTATGTGGTTACTGTAAATATTTATGAGGAAGAATAACAAGGCAGGTAAGAACAAGGGCCCGGATTCTCAGAGGACTTACGACGGCGCAGCGCCATGTACGCCATCGTAAGTCCTAATCCGAGCCGTCGTATCTATGCGCCTGATTCTTAGAATCAGTTACGCATAGATATCCATTAGATCCGACAGGCGTAAGTCTCTTACGCTGTCGGATCGTAACTGCAATTTTCCGCTGGCCGTTAGGGGCGTGTAAGCTGATATACGCGTTGAAATATGTAAATTAGCTAGATACGCGAATTCCCGAACGTACGCGCGGCCGACGCAGTAAATTTACGCCGTTTACGTTAGGTTTTTCCCGGCGTAATGTTGCCCCTGCTATATGGTGGCATAAGTGCGGCGCCGGCCGGCACCGGCCGATTTACGCTACGCCACCGCAACTTACGGAGCAAGTGCTTTGAGAATACAGCACTTGCCCGTTTAAGTTGCGGAGGCGTAACGTAATTCGGATACGTTACGCCTGGGCAAAGATACGCAAATGTGCCTGAATCTGGCCCTTAGAAGACAGATATTCACGTAAGAAGATATCTAGAGTGTTCATAACAAAATAGTAGATATAAAGACTTATGCCACGTACATAAGATCAGATTTTCCTTGGAGGTTTTTTCCGACAGAATTCCGCTCAAGCTTGGCTTGCATACACATGGTCACACAAAAGTTCTCTGAACTTTCGTCAGTCAAGAACGCAGTGACGTAGAACACTACGACGAGCCAAGAAAATGAAGTTCAATACTCCCGAGCATGCGTCGGAAATTTTCCAATAGGAATTTTTTCTGTCTAAAAATTTGAGAACCAGCTCTCAATCTTTTGTTGGCGGAAATTCCAACAGCAAAAGTCCGATGGAGCCTACACACGATCGGAATTTCCGTTCAAAAGCTCACATTGGACTTTTGCTGTCGGAATTTCCGATCGTGTGTATGGGGCATAACTTTGACTAAACAGTTTTTTGTTTTTATAATGTTTCTTCTCTATCTCTTCAGATAACATTTCTTGCTTCCTTACATCATCGGTTATTTATTCTCATTACACTTACCATCTTTTCCCACCAGATCCCTGTTAAATTGTAACTATTGTCCAGCCTCTCTGTGAATTCATTGCCAGAATTTAAGGTACAGTGTTTTTATCACACATCTTTTACCTCCCAACATATGTTTATTATAATTCATTTATCACTGTGTATAACAGAAATATGTTTATACAAAGTATACAACCTATAATTAAGATTTTGGCAATTACTGTATAATATTTTAACTACATTTTTTTTCATACTGATAGAAATGGTTATAATGGTGGAAGGAATACTCATATGACACAACCATACCACAATAATGTTATTCAATTTAATATAATTTTAGTATTTTATGGAATAACTCCTGTGCATAAGTAAGGCATAATTGTATCAATTGGCATCATTGTTACTAATTTCCTGGATTGAATATACATACATATAAGTATATTTAATGTAAAGCCCTGTACACACGATCAGTCCATCCGATGAGAACGGTCTGATGGATTTTTTCATCGGTTAACTGATGAAGCTGACTGATGGTCAGTCGTGCCTACACACCATTAAAAAAACGATCATGTCAGAATGCGGTGACGTAAAACACAACGACGTGCTGAAAAAAACGAAGTTCAATGCTTCCAAGCATGCGTCGACTTGATTCTGAGCATGCATGGATTTTTAACCGATGGACGTGCCTACAAACGTTTTTTTTCTATCGGTTAGGTATCCATCGGTTAAATTTAAAACAAGATTGCTTTTTTTTAACCTATGGATAAATAACCGATTGGGACCACACGCGTACGCGGCATAAGTGTATTATGATGGATAGTAATATTTGGGAATATTTTATCAACTTAGTAATATATTATATATACATTTAATCGATTGGATGTGATACTTGCGTGCTAATTAGATTTACCCATTTCATCATTTATATTATATTAGATGTTTCTATAATGTATACCCTTTTTTAACACCTTAGTCTAGGTCACCTTATAATATTAGGGACGGATTCAGAAAGAGATACGACGGCGTATCTCCTGAGTTCCAACGGTCGTATCTATGCGCCTGATTCATAGAATCAGGTTACGCATAGATCTCCCTAAGATCCGACAGGTGTAAGTGACTTACACCGTCGGATCTTAGGTTGCAATTCTAGGCTGGCCGCTAGGTGACGATTCCATTGCGGTCGGCGTAGAATATGCAAATGAGTCGTTACGCCGATTCTCGAACGTACGCTTCCCCGTCGCAGTAAATTGACGCCGTTTCCGTAAGAGATACGCGGCGTAAAGATAAAGCTGCCCCCTAGGTGGCGTAGCCAATGTTAAGTATGGCCGTCGTTCCCGCGTTGAAATTTGAACATTTAACGTTGTTTGCGTAAGTCGTCCTTGAATGGCGCTGGACGCCATTTACGTTAACATCGAAACCAATGACGTCCTTGCGACGTCATTTAGCGCAATGCACGTCGGGAAATTTTAGGGACGGCGCATTGCGCAGTACGATCGGCGCGGGAACGCACCTAATTTAAATGATCCACGCCCCCTACCCGGATCATTTGAATTAGGCGGGCTTGCGCCGGAGGATTTACGCTACGCCGCCGCAACTTTTACAGGCAAGTGCTTTGTGAATCAAGCACTTGCCCTAAAACTTGCGGCGGCGTAACGTAAATGAGATACGTTACGCCGCCGCAGAGATGCGGCGATTCTACCTGAATCTGGCCCTTAGTTTGTATTTTTAGATTTTCCGTTTTTCTTTTTTGTTCTTTTAAAGGGAAAGTACTGAGCCCCTGAAACATTTTGGCTTCGTGACAAAAGTTATAGAATTTTACTTTGGAATAAATCTGTGTCTGGATGATTACCTTTTGGTGTGGTGCTTCTATCTCAAATTCCCTTGTTTACAATCCAAGGAGGTAGTGGAGATCCTTTGGCATGGAGAAGCTGCCAGCCTATGGAATCCAGACATCCTAGTCAAATACCACTATAAAGGTGTTTTCTGATCCCTATTATTGAAGGTAGTGGACCGACGCACCACTCAAAAGCTGGCCATTATCTAGTAGATTTTTGCACAAAGGTTTGTATTTCAAAATTATGCCAGTGCATTCAAGACTTGACAGAAGTTGTTTGAATGTATTTTAAAAATTATGTTTGCTATTAATATACAATTTTGGCATTAAAAGAAATTCTAGAAAAGCCATATACACTTTTCGAAATTTGTTAATTGAGAAAAAAAAAATTCTGCTCCTTTGAATTTTCATGTCATTACAGTGAAAAACAGAAATCGATTTAATCTAACTATCACAAAATCGAATGGATGTTCTAAAAGTGAATTTTTTTCTACTAATGTATGGCCAGCTTAAAGGGGTTGTAAAGGAATTTTTTTTTTCATTATAAGCATCCTTTACTTGCAGACATTCCTCTTTTCACTTCCTCATTGTTCGTTTTTGCTCAGAAGTTGCTCTATTTCTTCTCTGTTCTGTTCACTTCCTGCTTGTCTGGTTTTACTGACCACCGTGATGGGAGGCTTTACTGCGGTGGTCAGTGACGTGATCGCCCCCTCCTGGGAACTACATCTGTGCGGCAGGACGCTCTCTACATGTTAGAGACTTCAAGGAGGTGTGAATTACTGGGCGTGCCGCTATGCATACTGGGAAATGTAGTTCTTACATGAACAAGCGCCACAAACCAGGAAGTGAATGAGAGAACAGAAACTAGAACGCCGAAGGTGATATAGATGAAGGAATTTAATAGGTATTTACTCGTTTTTTAACAGAATCACTACACTATTCTGTCTGTCTACCTTGCAGACATTAATTTTAGGCAAAACATTTTTTTCCTTTAGTGACCCTTTAAGTATTTCAGATACTGGGCTGTAAGTTTGCTACTCATCTATGTTACAAAAGCTGTAAGGAAAAATGTCATTCTTGGGACCCACCAATAAAATTAACACTTCTTATGAATTTAAGGGAAAGATGTCAGCATAACAAAATAAGAATGCTAGAAAGTCATTAAACATGGTAATTTTTACAGTTTTGCAAGTTAATTGCTCTGCAAATACTAGAGAAAATTCGACCTAATGTGGCATCCAAGGACAATGGGGGTTGTTTACTAAAGGCAAATCCACTTTGCACTACAAGTGCAAAGTGCATTGAACATGCACTTGGAAGTGCATTCACTGTAGATCTGAGGGGGACGTGCAAGGAAAATAAAAAACAGCATTTTAGCTTGCACATGATTGGATAATAAAATCAGCAGAGCTTCCCCTCTTTTCAGATCTACCCCTTAGATTTACAGCGACTGCACTTCCAAGAGCACTTTCAGTGCAATTTCAAGTGCACTTTGCTCTTGTAGTGCAAAGTAGATTTGCCTTTCGTAAATAACCCCCAATGTTCCTAATGCACATGTTCCTGAAAATGGTTGTAAATGTAAGTGGGTACTACAGTAACCATCGGCTGGAAACCAAAGACATTTAAAGCGAGAAATACGAGTGGCACCAGCACACCAAGGCTCTCCAGGAATGGGACCATAGCTGTATTCAGTGATCACATTTTAGTTACAGAAGCAATGTTTTAGAGCCTCTCAGGATGTGACCTGAGCAACATGATCACTGTGATCACTGAATAAAGCTATGGAGACATTCTGAAGATCATGGGTGTGCTGGGGACACTCGTATTTCTCGCTTTGAATGTCACACAACGTGTGCATTGTGAACACTGTGCTTGGATGCCACATAAGGTCACACATTTCTCTAGTATTTGCAGAGCAATTAATTTGTAAGAGATAAAAATTAACATGTTTAATGACTTTCTAACATGAAAAAGCACAGTTTGCCAAACAGCCAATGTGCAAAATAATATTCTTATTTTGTAAAGTTTACATATTTCCCTTAAATTCATATAAAGTGTTATTTTGTAGCTGGGTTCTATTAATGACATGTGGGTCTTTATTTAAAAAGGAGGAGCTGTTGGTTACAAGTGTCTTGTTTCTAATGTGGCTTTGCGTACCCCTGCTTTCTACCATTGAATTAAAAAGAAATACAACTCTCAAGCTCAAGGGACCTAAAGCAAGGTAAAACAACAAACAGGCTTCATCTACTGGAAGCATTATTGTTGGTGTTTAATATGATTGGATACCATAAAGAGTAGTTTGTTTTTAGTCAGAGTGACCCTTAGAGCCGGTTCACACTGGGGCAACTCGTCAGGCGACTCAGCCGCCTGACAAGTCGCGTCCCGTTCTATTCAATAGAACCGTTCTAATAGGAGCGACGCAAGTGGCGACTTTGGGGGCGACTTGCATTAACTTCTATACAGAAGTCATTTTGCAAGTCGCCTCTGAAGTTGTCTTCAGGTCGCCTTGCTGCCCCAGTGTGAACCGGCCCTTACTTGGTTTGGTTGGGTGTTCTGCAAAGCAAGCCAGAGGTCTCCTTCAACCTTGCACAAGCTCAACTGTAATTGAAAGAGAATTAGCCATAATCACTCTCCTGAAGAAGCCAAGTCCCTCCAGTAAATTTTTTGAGAGCTAGTCCACCACCTAATTAGCCAATAGAATATGTAATTTTTTGGAATATAGGATCAAATAGAGTTTTACACATGGGTAACTGAAGGCTTATTGGTTACATTTGGGAATAGAGGAACTGAATTTATTCTCTCCTGAGAAGAGGAGATTAAAGGAACACTAAAGGTTCGTTTTTATTAGATCAATTGATTGCTGTAAGCTAGAGCATTTAAATATCACTTACCTCGTTTTTCCTTTTGACCTCCAAAATATAGTAATCCAGGTTTGAAAATGCCATTTCCTGTCACTCCTCTTCTTGCTTTCCACCAGCATCTGAGCCGTTTTGCACGGTGGAAAGCAGAATGTGCTCACCCCCTCCCTATGACTACAGCCCTGCCTGAAGATGCTCTCTTATCCCTCACAGGCATGGAGGCTAAGCCTAATGGGAACATAAGTTACGCCGCCGTAACTTATGGCGGGAAATCTTTGAGGATACAAAAAAAATTATAAGTTACGGCGGCGTAGTGTATCTGCGATACACTACGCCGAATGGAGAGAAGCGCTGCGCTTCGTGGATCTGGCACTTAATCTCCAAATGTGGAAAGGTTTCTTCACAGAGCTGTGAAAATGTGGAATAGACTTCCTCAAGAGCTGGTTCTGGCCAGTAGAGTGCTTTAAAAAAAAAAAAGATTCTGGATTCTTTCATTAATGTACATAATATAACTGGATACTAACATTTATAGGTAAAGTTCATCCTGGGAATATTTGATTGCCTCTCGGGGGATCAGGAAGGAATTTATTCCCCTGCTGGAGCAAAATGAAGCATGCTTTGTTGGGTGGTTTTGCATTTTTCTGGATCACCTGTGGGTATAGGATTGTGTATATGGGATTGTATGATTCTTTTTTTCTTTCCCCCTTTTATTCGTTGAACTAGTCACTGTATCAGCTTTACCAATAAATGTTAGTATCCAGTTATATTATGTACATTTAGGATAAAATCCAGGCCTTTTTTTAAGCAATCTACTGGACTACTGTCTAGATGGATTTTCGGTGTCTTCTTTTCAACCTAGCTATGTATGTAACATTTAGGGTTCTGTAAAGTGGCAATGTAGTCTTACAATGGCCATGTAACGGCTTAAATAATTTAAGATTTAAAGGGGTTGTAAAGGTTAGTTTTTTTTTTCCCACCTTAATGCATCCTATGAAACCTGGCAATGACGACCCCCCAGCACCCCCCGTTTTACTTACCTGAGTCCGTTCACCTGCTGCGCTCACCCCCCAACATCCTCTTCTCCACTCAGGCTGGCCATTGATTGGCTAGATTGGATGGATTGATAGCAGCGCAGCCATTGGCTCGCACTGCTGTCAATCACATCCAATGACGCGGCACACCGGGGGGCGGGGCCGAGTGATACAGTATGTGGCTATAGCCGCCGGCTGTATAACGGGAGCGCGCCCGCAAGAACTAACCCCCGTGGGAGAGAGCTCCCATGAAGGGGGTTAGTTCTTGTGAGGAAGAGCCAAGACAGCCGCCGAGGGACCCCAGAATATCAGGATCGGGGCCGCTCTGTGCAAAACGAACTGCACAGTGGAGGTAAGTATAACATGTTTGTTATTTTTTTTTAAAGGGAACGTTTAGTGTCTCTTTAATAAACCACAGTGCTTTCTTTTACAAATCTGTTAGTATTTCATTTGATTCTGGTTGTCAAAGCCAGCAAAGCCCCATTTATTTTCAGGAATGGTGGAAAAAATGCAGGGCGAAGAGCCTGGTCACATGACCTGTCAAAGTCCTCCTAGAGTCCTCACATCCAATAGCCGATTTCTAACTGCTACGTTATGGAGAGAACACTCCGTGGGACTCTGCACTCTCTAAACCACAGTGTGCATTTTATTAATTACTTGTAAAGTGCAGGTGTAGTGTGGAGTAGATACCATGGGGTCTAGCAGGGAGCGAAAAAGCAATATCTACTCTCGGTTTTAAATAGGCCCCTTATTAGTGCAATTCAACTGTTTATGGCAGTAACCATCAAACCCTCCTTGAACTCTACAAAACAGCCAAGACCGTCTTCTTACTATAGAGATGATTTCAAGGCCTACTTTTTATGCACAGATAAGAGGAACATAATGTATTACTGACTGGGCCAGGAGGGAACACTAAGGGAAAGAAGCATAGAAACAGGGAAAGGTAATTAAATATAACTGAAAAATGGAAGGCGCAGCAAACATGTTACATATTATGTACCCAGCTGTATTTACTTGGAACCCTGTAGTAATTATATATAGTTATTAATTCTTCTATGCTTCATTTACCATGGCATTACGTATAATTGTATACATAGACAATCCTTGGATTGTACACTTGACATTAAATTAAAGGCAATAATACAAGTATATTTTTTCTAATACAGTGTAAGCTGGCTCTTCATCCTTAAGCAAACCGTAATGATATCTAGACTTCAGCACCCTCTGCCACTGTGTGAATTACATGTTTGCATATTGTCTTATACTAAATGACAACACAGAGGTAATTGCTTTTTTCCACATCTGTCACTTGAGTTATAAAACTTTGAAAAATATAATTAGGTTTGAACATCCCAAACGCAAAGGCAATGATTTTTTTTAGAAGGGGGCGGGAGGAAATACAACAGTGAACTGAAGAGATCTCCATTGAATTTACACATATTCTCTGTATATCAATGAATGTTTAAATATTTTCTATTCTCATTTAGAAACCCCAAAGTCCAATGCAATATGCAGCTTTTCTCAGCAGTTTTATTACAAATAATTCTGGTGCAAAATGTAGTTTCTAACAGGAAATATATCAAATGCTCTGAAACAAAAGGTGTCTTATAGAATTGAGCTAGGTGAACATAAGGTGGCGGCTGCTAGTATCGCCTAAGCCCATAAATGGTCACCTAGGGGGGGCATGTTGATTGGACTTTCTAGGTACTGACAGGGCCGGTGCTAGCGCAAGGCAACATGGGCACTTGCCTTACAGCAGCAGCGCTGCCCAGGGCGGAAAATTGACCGGGACAGTCGCCCGCCCGACACAGGCGTTGCTAGGTGGGTGCTGGGGGTGCTGACCACACCCGGGTGACATCCGCCAGAGGGGTGACACCCGTGGATAGCGGCACCGCTATCACCGCCCGCTGCCCTGTTGATCTGACCTTGCTCTATTTTGGTGGAGCGGACTGAAGCCGCTCTTTACATACAATGAGGAGGAGGAGCCAAGGGACACACACTGCTGTGTGTATACGTCTGCTGCCGCGCTGTTCTGAGGTCTGTACTATACACTTTATTACTCTATTATAAGTAGATGGACATGTAGGGGGGCGCTATGGGAGGGGAAAGGGGTGCCTATGCTGATGGTGGGTCTGAACTAAGGGGGGGGGGATTCTACACTGATGGGGTGTCTGTACTGAGGGAGGGGGTCTTTACTAATGGAGGGTGGTCTGTACTTAGTGTGAGGTCTATACTGACAGAGGGTGGTCTGTATTGAGGAAGGGGGGTCTGTTCTTAGTGAGGGGGATCCATACTGCAGGAGGGGGGTCTGTAGTTAGTGGAGGGGGTCTGATATATATACATATATAATGTATGGTGTGTGTGCGCCTGCCCGGGGGGGGGGGCGTTAAAATGCATCTTCGCCTGAGTTGGCAAAAATTTCTTGCACCGGCCCTGGGTACTGATAACAAAACGCAAAAATTAATATAAAAAAATATTTATTACACATAAAACTGTACAAAGTTAAAAACAAATGAGCCCTTTCTACCTTTCGCAATAATCTACGTCTGTCTCTTAGCTTGGTGTCCTTCTGGCACCTCTTCTTGTATTTTCCAAGGGCTGACAAGCTCTCTATTTCTATCCTCCTTCTCTACTATTGTTCTCTGGATAAAGTTGAAAAAGTAAGGGGTATGGGCCTATGAGGCCATGGCAACCGACCTGACCTTCGCACACGTGAGCTGACCGGCTGTCCCGGTGGGCATTTAACCATGTCCTTGGACGGCTGAAGGAACATAGAACCCCTGGGGGCGATATCGGGTGCTAGCCGGCAATGTATAGGCCAACCTGTTATTGTGAGTACTTGTACTAAACATATTGCTGTATTGCCGTCCTGATTGTTGATGTAATGCCTTGGTGGTTCTTGTGGACCCATTTCCCTGTTTATAAATAAAGAAATTAAAAAAAAAAAAAAATGAGCCAAACCCCACATTCAGAACAGCAGTTATTAATAATGGGCAAACCCGTCAGGTGTCTGTTGCAGTGGAGAAGGGCCGAAAACCTCAACCGGTTTCACGGACTATGCCGCTTCTTCAGGAGGGATACCTATATGACAAATAATACAATAGTACAATAAACTAGCAAAAGCATAATAAGCAAGGTACAGATAAAGATACAGTGTATTAACATATTGTGTACAGTCAATGTCAAAGAAATGTGCGTGTTGGCCTGCTCACCAGGTTGGGCCCATGGACTAGGCGGCGGCTCAGAGGGAACCCCCCCTCGGCAAATGAGGGGGAATGTGTGTCGCTCTCTAAATAATTAGATCATATTAAGGATACAAAGTTAGATATGTATCGTGCCAATAAGGGGCACTGCGTGAAGATATGGTGACAACCTGGGGGGGGGGGGAGGAGAAATGGGAAAAGGGAGGGTGGAGGAGGAGATGGCGTAAGGAAGGTAAGGGAAAGGGGGGAAGGGGGAGGGGGAGAGGGGAAAGAGGAGGGGGAGAGGGGAGAAAAAGAAGGGGAAGCGGGAAGAGAGAGGAAAAGGGGGGAGGGAAAGGGGACAAGGGGGGAGGGACGGGGAGGGGGAGGGAAGAGAAGGGAGGGGGAAGGGGGGGAGGTAAGAGAAGGGGGGGGAGGAAAAGGGGGGAGTACTTGTTTGTTCAACTATTAACTTGTTTTAATTGAGGCTATACTCACAATTTGTCGTGTCTTATAGAATGTTATAGCTTCTGGAGTTTTTTTTACAAAGGATTGACAGGAAAAT
This sequence comes from Rana temporaria, assembly GCF_905171775.1. Lineage (NCBI taxonomy): Eukaryota > Metazoa > Chordata > Amphibia > Anura > Ranidae > Rana > Rana temporaria. The sequence continues at coordinate 27,504,103 of NC_053497.1, read as the reverse complement.
GCGCTTGTGAACATTTTAGGGCAATTTACCATTCTGACAGTTGCCCACATTTGCCTAACATTTGTTAGGCAAGGTTGAAGGTGCACCAGCCAAATCTGAAAGCCAGTGAAAAGTTGGTGTAAGTCACATTTAGACCCCTTTACACTGGATCACTTTGCAGGCTTTAGAACGCAAAAAAAAAGCGCCTGCAATGCGACCTGAAACAGCCGCTGCTGTCTCTCCAGTGTGAAATCCCCGATCGCTTTCACACTGGAGCTGCGTGCTAGCAGGACAGTAAAAAAAGTCCTGCTAGGCGAATCTTTGGAGCGGTGAAGGAGCGGTGTGTATACCACTCCTCCACCGCTCCTGCCCGTTGAAATCAATGGGCACCGCGGCTATACCGCCTGCAAAGCGCCTCTGCACATTACAGCAGGGTCTTGAATACCACTTAAAGGGTCACTAAAGGAAAAAACAATTTTTGCTGAAAAGACTGTTTACAAGGTATAGAGACATAAAAGTTAACTGATTCCTTTTAAAAATGATTAAAAATAGATAAAAAGCAATCATATAATGTGCCTGCAGGTTAGTTTCACTTTTAAACTGGTTTCATGTTCCTGTGAACTAGAGAGACACACAGAACAAAAACAAACACATCCAGGGCAGTGTTTTGTTCTTAAAATGAATCTGATTGGTTCTGTTAAGTTTTAGACACACAGTAATGACAGCTTAGACCACAGTGAAAAGCTCCCAGTACTGTGGTTATAAGGAAACAGACAACCAGGAAGTGTGGAGATCACAGCAGAATTACAGCAACTTCAAAGCAAAAACGAACAATAAGGACATGAAACCAGTACTGCAGTAAGGTAAAGGAAGCTATTTAGCTAAAAAAAAAAAAATTCCTTTAGTGACCCTTTAAAAGATGACTTTGCTAATTTTGAAGCAGTGGTGTAGTATTAGGAGGGGGGGGAGAATCACTGGTCCCCAAAAAGTGTCAAAAGCATCTGCCAGTGTTAGAATATATCACAGTCCTGCTATAAGTCTCTGATCATCACCACCATTACTAGTAAAAAAAAATATATATATATATATATATATATATATATATATATATATATATATATATATATAAATATCCCATAGTTTGTAGACACTATAATTTGTTCGCAAACCAATGAACATACGCTTATTGTGATTTATCTTACCAAAAATATGTAGCATAATATATATTGGCCTAAACTGATGAAGAAATTCAAAGTTTTCAATTTTTTTTATTGAATATGTTTTTTTTAGCAGAAATTAAAAAAATATATATATATTTTTTTTTAAATTGTTGGTCTTTTTTGTATATAGCGCAAAATGGTAAAATAAAAAAAAACTCATATGTGATCAAATCCCACCAAAACATAGCTTGATTTGTGGGAAAAAAGGACATACATTTTATTTGGGTACAGTGTTACATGACCATGCAGTTGTCAGTTAAATTGACGCAGTGTCCTATCACAAAAAATGGCCTGGTCATTAAGGGGGGAAAATCTCCCGGTTTTTAAATACATAGAAGTAGACCTCTGTCACTCTGGTTGCACTTGGAAATGAAAACCGAGGTGCCGCTGAAGACATCATCATTAGCATGCTATCAGTAGGTGTAGAACAGCTTTTTCCCAACTCGATGGAAAT